>NW_007579165.1:162527-186673 GCF_000690725.1 Stegastes partitus
ATAAATCGAAGACTTACAAAATACCTTTCCAGGGTAGGAAACGTAAAAAGATATAATTTAGTTAAAAAACGTATGTCAGATGTATGCTCGGTGACACATGGACCCAGAAAGCATGAACTGGCTTTCACAGAAGCAATGCTAACATGCTAATTTATCAGTAGTTTTGTGATTTAGCTCGCCAACATTTGCTAATTAGGACAAAGAACAGCTGAGGCTAATGGAAATGTCATTTTTGAGTGGCTCAAATTAACATTTTAATTAACTAGGTGAAATGTCACACGATTGTCGCTACAATTTTTTGCAATTTTTCCAACAACCACAAAATTCAACCTGCTGGTGCCGCTACAAAAGTCATGGATCAGCAAAGTCATCTGTTGGGACCAGATTGGCTAAAAATCCTGCTTTTTTTTAAAATGAGCTAGACTGGCTCGTGATCATGGAATTTAAACCGGATGAATTTTATTTTTTGAGTCGAGAGCCGATAATGCCGACACTTTCATGCGTTTTAGCTGTAAATGTCTGCACACAGAGCTAAAGAACTGAATAAATAAGTCATCCATTCTGTGTTTTATTTGTCTATTGATTTTGTGTTTTCCATTTAGTCAGTTTTGTATAATATAATCATTCTGTTTCATCGATGCCCAAAAGCCTAATGTGTAAAATATAAAATCTATGCGGGTGCACAGCTTTTTACTAACAGACTACATTTCCATCCCTTTGCAACAACAACACACGACAGAATTTTCTCCCCACAAGGACTCCACCACCGAGCATTTATCCCTGGATATTGTAAACAGTGAGGAAATTGATTTTGCTGATCAAAGATAGATCCCTCGAGAGCCCTTCTAATGGAGATGATGTCGGCCTTGAGGAAGATTCATGGTAAAATAGCAAGGAACAGGGACAGAGGAGCCAAGATACAGAGGAGAGTAAATAGAAGGGACAGATGAGTAATACTGCAAAGCACGCTGCTATTGTCCTCTAAGAGAAATGTGCATTTGTCTATGAGCTATACATTTGCATTTTGGCCATTTAGACACTCTGCCAACCGGATCTTAGTCATTACAAGAAATTCTCTGTTTGAGATTTTCCATCTGGAGAGCTGCTTTAAAGGCGTTTAAAGAGAACAAACATGCTTTCACATTTCTCTTGTGCGTTTCATTTCTTGCATCACTCAGCCAGAAACTGAGGTTTGTTAATCACCGCTCGTGTCTGGGGAAGATGCAAACTAACCTCTTGCTAAGGCCTGCCCTCCTTATTTATTGTTGCTACGCCTGTCAAGCGTGGAGATGTTTGACAGCACGGTGACAGCCTTAATTAGCAACTCTTAGTCATTTTTTTTCAAACAGCTGGTTATTGACTTCAAAAAGAGATAGCCATCAGTGTTGTCGACTGATATGAGAACAAGCGCCCACACATTTTATTAGCTAATTAAGCTAATTAGGTAGTAAAATGAAGGCAGCCGGACTGGTTTTGTAAAGACGTTCTTATCTGAAAGACTTCCTTCAGTTCTGAAGCTACAAGAAACTCAAACAAGTGGCTTCTTTTTAGCACTTCTGCAATGAAACTGACGCTAGTTTAGATGTAGTTGATTTAACATGGCTGTGTGATTGTTTTTACCAGCGTTCACAATCAGACTTTCAAACACCTTGGAAGATTTAGGCCTTGTCCACACGTAGCAGGGTTTTGTAATCGAATGGAACCGAATATCCTCCCCCGTCCGTCTAGAAAAAAACCTACGTACACACCACCTCGTTTATAGAAAAAAAATTCATCCACACCTAATCGCATAAGTGCGTTTTTAAGTACATTCATATTCTACGTGAGGATGACTCCGATGACAGGAGGGACGACCAGGACATACGGAAATTGTCACACCGTTCCTCCAGGAGCACGATTTCCATCTTAAAGTTCTCCCACCAGCTGGCAGTGCGTCCCGGTCTGACCCAAAACTGTGTCTTTGACGGAGAACATGCCTCGGACGTGGAATGGCGAGGTGGCGGAAAACAACCGTCCTTAACACCGCCCTTAATCTGTGTTCTTGTACGTGGAGCCGTATCTGGGTTTGTAAAAACAATCAAAAGGCTCCTGGACCAGAGACAACGCCGACACAGGTCTGAGGGCGTCCACGCTGTTTCCAAATGTAAACACAGATGTGATGTAAGGAACATATTTTGTCACAGGCAGTGACGTTTTGAAATCTAAAACTTGGTTATTGACGTCCACATGCAGATGTATAAATGGAGGATTCGCAAATCTTCCCTTTGGTCAGAGTTTTGAAAGAAACGTTTTTAATGTCGTAAATGTGCGTTGTCGTGTGGATGACAGGCCGAATCGTAGAAAAATATCTTTGTTTTGTGAGATACCCTGCTACGTGTGGACGAGGTCTTACTGGCAGTTGCAGTTTTTTTCTGAGGTCACAAATTAAATGTTGCTTCACCACTACCTTCTGCCCTGTAGTTCATTTCAATTTCATCGTAGAATAAGGGACAGAAAACCCAACAAAAGCCAAAAAGTTGCTTAACAACGCAGCAATGATTTCTGTTAATTTGACGAAATCTTAACATGTCGCCTTCACGACTCACCAAGTCAGTCCGAGCAACATTTCTGCATCACTCTCAACGCGGCACGAGTCTGAACCGAACGCTGTCGCATCAACAGATCGGCACAGACAAGCGGCGGTACTCTGAGATGTGTGAAGTGATCTGGGGATGGCTTTTTCCACATTTCAGCACCAATATCTCTCCAAAAATATCACCGAGCAAAAAGATACAGTTTTTCTGCCAAAATCACAAAACACCTTTTTTCGATTCACAATGTCACATCTGTTAGACGCTGAAATTGTCCATGAAAATGAAACTTCACCGTGATGACGGGAGACAAGGTCGCAAAACGTTAACAGGAGGTTTGCTGCTTCCAGGAGTTTTTCCTCTCAGCTCAATAAATACCTGCAGCATCAAACAACAGCGGGATCATACAGCAAGAGGCCTTTACAGACATCTAACAACAACTTAAGCTTCATTAATTGCATGAAAATGTAAAAATTGTCCCCAACATGTAGACAGGATTGAGCAAGATCAGGTCACATCACAAGTTTGTAAGCTGCAGTTCAATTCTTTGCTATATTGTTTTTGCTCTAAGCCCCATCCAAGCTGTTGGGATATCTTTGTTTTACTGTAGCTATAGTATTATCACTGATTATCACCATACGTGGACGTAGTTTTTCGGACAGTTTGAAAAACTTGCTGTTTGTTTCGATTTCGTCTTTTAGTACGCCATCAGGCATCTAAAGTCCAGAGTTCATTTGCAAAAACAGATAACGCCATCTTCACAAACCTTCAGAAAACCCACTTTTCCATCGTCTACCTGAGCAAATATCAATCAAACTTAAGTTCTCTATTTTTGTCATTTCTACTGAGTCATATCCACTCAACTTCAGGTTGATTGATGTTATCTCAAGCAAACACAAAAATGTTTTGTTTGAAAATCTACAAAAATCTGTTTTTGCAAATGAACTCTTCGTATGATAAATATTGCACATTTTCAGTGGCCGTATCCGTCACTGTGGATGAGTATGTCTTAGTGAAGCTGTGAGGAAGATTAACGTAAAAGTCTAAATGACAGATTGGCGTCATTTTAACCAAAGCCAGCAATTTTTACGTCTGAGTTACAAAAAGTGGTGACGCCATGACTTGAACAGGACAGGCCTTCAAATGCCAGTGAGGATCTTATACTCTGTGGGGAAAATCTACAAAATAAAGTGTGTGAATGGAGGTTTATTCTTCTTTACATAGACAGTAGTTGCCTTGACGTTGGAAGTGATGCTGGGGTAGATTACTCCACCAGATAACATATCAGCTCTCTGGACACGGTGCTGCTTACATTAGAGCAGATAACCACAGTGTTGAATCCACCCCTTGCGTATCTGTTTACGTCTTGGTGTTGTAAAGGCTCTGCTTGAAACCCTGGTAATCTATCATACTCCAGTGTATCCCCGGACAGCTTCAGAGCTCCAGCGGTTTGGCAAACAGCTGCGTGTGTGTGAATGGCAGGTTACATTATCGACCGGCGTCCCTCCCTCCCTCTACCTACCCTCGGAGCTGATTTCACGGGAACGCACAAGGTCGCTCTTGTTGCCCACCAGGATGATTGGTGTTTGTGGCTGGGACTCCCTGAGAAGGAGGCGGAGCTGGGCGGTGCGGTGGAAACTTCGCCTGTCAGTCACCGAGAAGACCAGGATGCACACATCGCACTGCAGAGCGGACAGGTCCTGAGGGTTGCAAACACAAACACATGCATTATACAGACAGCTGCTCGACTGGCATCCAGTGACGGCTGAGGAGGTGTGGAATGTCAGGTAGCCACCAGAGATCCTTTACACGCCATCGACAAATCAAGGAATTGTCCTTGAAGAACATTTTTTTAAACTCGAGTTTGTGTCGGTGTGCTAACGCCAATTTTTAGCACCGTCCCACGAGAGGATGCTTTGCTCGACTTGACTGTGCACATGTCGCGCTTCACTTTGAATCTCCTGACCCTCTTAACGGTGACCATCAACATCCCGTCGGGGCTTCCTGTCACAGAGGCTCAATTAGCCCGAGTGGCTCTAGCAGAAACAGCAGCTTGTAAGTGCCCGGGACCATCTTTGTCCTCTCGCCGATTCAGTCAGCCGCACATCGGACTGAAGGTGGTTCACGGGTGTAAAATGGGTCATGGCAAGGTTTCTCATTCTGTACTTTTGCTTTGGCGAGCCTACGTTTGCTCGTGTGTGTCTCCTCATCCTTAATGAAGAGTCGACATCAAACCAAAAATCTGGAGGCCAGCTGAGGAGCTGGTATCCAGGGAGCACTCGTGGCCAAATCCTTCCCAGCTGATCACTTGTTGACCTAATTATTTGTCGCGGCCCCAAAATAATATCTTGTCTGTCTTGTATGCGGTGAGTGATATTAGATACCATATGGTTCAGGGTTTAGCGGGTTGAATTCCCTGTGCCTGTGCGCTGCCGAGGACAATGCAATTTTGGATTGAAGTCTCGCCCTGCGGTCATACGGATTAGGTTTTCATTAAAGCTGCACTGAAAAATATGTCAAGTGAGCATGAGTGAAGGGAAAGTTGTCGTTCCTGGGGACGAAAACCCACAGAGAATCCCCTCGTCGTCTTTCATCCTGTCATTCTGGTTTTCAAAAAGCAATCAGGAAAGTCTAATTCAGCAACTAGCTTGAAAACTTTTAAGATGACAGTACTTTAAAAATGTGCGAATCAATATGTTTCATTAACAAAGGAATCAAATTAATGTGTCATGTTGGTGGGGCCCTTCCTAGTGACAAACCAATGAAGAACTATTTGCAGCCTCCTTTAGTTCAGCTGCACATCGTTGGTAATTATTTTGGTTTTATGACTCATAAACTCTGCTCTCATGAACCTCGTGCTCAGCAACAGTCGCAGTTTCCTGCAACGGTGCACTTATAAATGACTTGTATACCAACACCACCCAACAGCAAACACACAAGTCAGCAACTAGCTAGAGAACTTGGTGAAACACTAAAGTGGTTGATGTTTAGCTCAGCAGTTGGTGAATGTAGAAGGTAAAGGAGAGTTAATATTTGTGAGATAAATGCTCAGATCAATAACTCCAAATAATTACTAATCTTGCTCCTTTTCAGTGAGATGTTTACCACCTTGTAGCGGGAAGAACGACTTTAAAGAGCCCATATAATGCACTTTTACAGGTTTATATTTAGATTTTCTGCCTCTACTAGAATATATGTATTTGTTATATTGTTCAAAAACACATGATGTTTCTCATACTGTACATCGCTGCAGGTTCAAGCTCACAGTCTGTCTGAAACGCTCAGTTTTAGCTCCGGTCTCTTAAAGGTCCCCCCTACTGAAAAGCCCAGTTTTCTCTAATTGGTCAGCTGGTTCGACGAAATCTCTCTCTATACTTAGATCCTTAAGGGTAGAGATGTAGCAGAAGTGGCTGTGAGGCAGCAGCTCGTTCCTTGTTTTAGGGCCCAACTAGCCACAAGGCAGGCGATATTTAAATGTGTTACATTGTGATGTCAGTAAGGAATAAAAGAAATGTCTGGACTTCAAACAAGGTGTTTCAAGCAGGTAAGAAGCAGCATTTGAACTACTTTGGGAGGTGACTTTGGCCTTTGTGCTGTATCTTTGTCTGCATAAGATTACAAGGGAAAACCCTAAAAGGAGAATAAGCACTCTTTAAAATGATCCTGTTCTTACTGATAAATGTGCTTTAGAATGTTTAATGCTACAATGCATTAAATAAGAAATACATAAAGTCTGATGAAACCCTCCTTTAATTTCTTTTGCAATGCTGCTACACATTTGCATGAGTGTGTAGTGGTAGGTTTTGTGCCTTGTGTGGTGCTGAAGAGGTTAAAACAAACGACATTTTATCTTAGGCTGGACAAGCACAATCAATACAAACTATTTTCCTCCTAAAGACAGAAACCAGAGACCAGACTCCACAGTGTAACGCCAGTCACAGCCACACAGTCAAACCCCATGAATACAGGCCACATTATGACATTACAAGATATACATAGAAGCACCGTTTGAAATCCGGCTGGCTTTTCTGTGAGTGAAGCACAACCTGTGACTGCAGTCCTTAAATAAAAACCATTGTATTTCTGTCCGCTGTTTATGGAGCAGCACCAGAAAATAAAGTTTACGTAACAGTTTCCAGCGTAGAGATTTTTCTGTAAGCTGAGGGGAATTTTATTTGACAGCCGGTTTAAGCTTAAATCTATAACGTTCTATTTTATAAAACGGCAAAAACCCCCCCTAACCTGCGGACCTGCGAAACCCAATCGAGTGGTATTAGGACTCTGAAGCCATAAACGCTGGCGACTGAATCGATATAAAAACATGTTATTTCGAGTAGATAACCCAATCTGCCCGCTAGCTTCGGACGGCATATTGCCTGTGTGTGAGGGCGTGGATGCCCCTGCCCTACATCCACAGCCCCGGAGGCCAATTCCTGCCCTCCAGAGAGTTTCAGACGCCTGAAAAATTCACGCCGTCTCACGCCGGCCAAGAATCGTCGGCTCAGACCCCTGAGCAGGAAATTCACGGGGAGAGCCTTGGCACACGGCGTGTTTGACGGAGCACAGAGAAAACACAAGGAGAGGAGAGGGAGGCCGATGGCCACCTGTCACCGTCTGATTGGGGGGGACGAGGACGAAGAGGAGGAAGAGGAGGATTGACAACAACAAGACAGAGAGTAACTGAGAGGAGGAGACACTAATCTTTGTAAGCAAAGGAGTACCAACGCGGAGTGGACATCGATTAGGAGCGTGATGGAGCGCTCCGGGAGGAAAACTGCGACCGAGTAAATACGCTTCTCTATCAAACGGAGGCAGATCAACTGAGGACAGTGCCAGCTCTTTCTTTCCCTCGCTGCCTTTTTTCTCTCGATTGAGCGGCTCCTCTCTGTTCACGGAGAGCAGGCCATCTGTCAGTAGCTGCTCCTCCCGTACACAAATGAAGACAAAAAAGCCGGGCAACGCATACAACCCCCGAATCCACACAGTATTCACTGAGCGTTCAGGGAAATATTAATGAAAATCTCACAACAACACGGGACTCATCTGGTTAATTAGGCAATTATCTGTAAGATTCCATCTTCATGTGCCGTCACCTTGTTACACACATCAAACAAAAACACATGGACACTTTATTTTTCTCGGTTTGACCTCCTGAAGGCGCAGCTTCAAACATCTGCTGTAAATCCTGCCTGGAAAAACGAAAGCCGCATTATGCAGCCAATTATATCTGACAATCGGTTTAAGCTTCAATCAATAACTTTTCACTGTGTTATTTATAAAACCCTAATGAACAAACCCAATCAAGTTTTATTGGGACTCTAAAGCCATAAACGCGAGTGACTGAATCAATATAAAAACAGATTATCTCAAAGGTTCAAACAACTGCTGGAAACCCTGATCAGAAAAAAAAGAAAGGAAGCTGTAACAGTGTAAAAATCATATTGGTGGCTTTTAAATAAAATATTCCACAATCATTCTGCATGGAGGAATATTTGCTGGCTAAGTGTGATTTCTCTCAACATCCAGGCTGAGATTCTCACACTCAGATTATGATTGCATAGCCATAAATTCCCTACTGTAGTAACAGAACCTGATTTGTATTCAAAGCTACGACGCCGGCTCTGTATTAAAATTATGAATAAATGATAGCCTTATTTTTGGTTGGGCAATTTTTTTGCTTTGGGCTACGTCCTCGAATGACTACCCTGCATGTCGCATGTTGTTGCCCATCATTTACGACCGCGCATTACGATCCGTCTTACTGATAGCTTCGGTTTCATGTAACTCAGATTTACTGAGACCATAAACATAGCATAAATACATATTTATAGCAACGCGAAGTGAGTTGGATACACTCTGCATGAACGATGTCAAATGGGGAAATCATTCAACCCTTCATACACCATGACAAATACAACATTTAACAAAAAAAAAAAAAACGTAATCTCCCATTAGACAGGCCTGCCTGTTCTGAATAATGAAAAAGGCTCATAAATCAGGCTTAATTCTTCCACGTTTCCTGTTTCTGACACAGATAAGAAAAATGCATCCAATAAAGACTGACAGAAAACATGGATTGCAGCTTTATCAGTGCAGGCATGACTTTACTTTTTGATTAAGAGATTGTGCACATGGCTTGTGCAGACCCGACATCCGGAAACGTTGGACGGAAAGGTCTCAAAAAGTTCTTGTGTAAAAGAAGAAGTCCATCCAATGACTGTTCTGACATATCTGGACAACTAAACACTCTTTCAAGCAGCGCCTATGGAAAAAAAGTTGATGTACTCAAACACGTGGCACAAAAAACGGACATTTTTCTAATTTAAATAAATTTAAATACAGAATAACTCAACTAAATTCATCACATTTTCAATCCAAGAAAAAAAAGGGAACCGGGTTTCCAGATTCTGTGTCAAAAAACCTTCTCATTTAAACCTCTGACATCTAGGCTCTGCTGTTCTCTTTGCTTTTAAAGTGTGGTGGTGTCATCGTGCCAAGATCTAAAGAGCTCTCTAAGACCTTCAGGGGAAAAAAAAAAGAGTTGAAGATGTCTCTAAATCTGGCAAGGGATTTAAGGGAAACTATTCAACTAAATCATTCCACTGGAAGGAAAATAATGTTCTGTAGATTTCAAGTGACTGCCAATTTGTCCAGGACTGGCTGCCCCAGACAGTTTAGTCCAAGAGCAGAACGTCTTATGCAAAAGAAAAGAGACTCTCCAAGTACCCCACACATTTCATTAAAGCATCTGCAGGTAACTCTTCAACTGGTGGAGTCAGAGTGTCCGTCTACAATCAGCAAGAGATTGCACACAGTCGACCTGCATGGGAGGTGTGAAAGGAAGGAGTCTTCGCTGTCCAAACAGAACATTAGAGCAAAATGACAGTTTGCCAGCGAACACGCAGGCAAAGAGCAGAATGTTTGGAATAATGTGCTCCGGACAGACGAACCAAAGACAGAGCTGTTCGGCCTAAGCGGCGGCAGACATGTTGGGTACAGACTGAGGACGAACCAGCTGTGGAGCACGGTGGTGGAAACGGCGTCATTAATTCAACTATGAATTCTGCATCACATCAAAGAGCGCTTCAAGACAATGTAAAACCACGGGTCTGCGTATTGAAGTTGAATTGGCAGTGAACATTTCAGCTGGATGAAGATTATAAGCACGCAGCAAATCCGCCAATAAAAAAAAAAAAACGGCCAAAAGAGAAGAAATGGAGGATTATGGAACGGCTTCATCAAAGTATGAGCGAGAAAACTCTGAAACATCTTGCAGCTGAAGGAGCTCGGCCTGCAAGAATTGTGAAATAATATTTTAGCAAGCTGATGTTCAAGACTGGTGGAAAGTTATGCAAAAAAAAAAAAAAAACCTGCGAGAAGTTATTTCTGCTAAAGAGGGTAACGATATCTTCAAAGACCAAGAGTGCGCTTGGTTTCTCCACAGAAGAATATTACATCTGTTGATACTGTTGTTGAATAAATGATTTTTAAAGCTCATTTTCCTCGTGGTTTATCTGTAGGCGCAGCTTCAAAGAGGATCAAGTGTCCAAATAAATCCAAAAATATGTCCATTCCATACATTTTTTTTTTTGGACACATCCACATAGTTTCCAGTTATTTTACCAGCTTTTCACACAAGCGATGCATATTATACTTAAGTGTGCACAAACATACATTAGCATGCACTCCACAGAGCACTCACCTGCTGGAGCCCTGCTCTACATCAGCAACCATTAACAGTGAGGACAATGAATCACTTATCAGACATCATTTGCATAACATGTTGTGGCTCCGTGAGCACTCAGAATTATTATTCCTTCCAGTTGTGGGGGGGAAAAAAAAAGGCAGAAAACACAGCCTTCAGCCCCTTTTTTTCGAGAGTGTGTGAGCATGTGTGCGTACGTATGCGTTCGTCATTATGCAACGCGCTCCTCGCCGCCCGGATCGCAGACCCTGGGCGACGGCAATCTATTGGCAACTAAGTCATTTGCTTTGCAGAACAAGATACATGAGCAAAGCAGCTTAGGGCCTTTACATGGAAACAAAAGGTCAAACACATCCCCACCTGCTTGCACAAACAGGAGCAGGGTGCGCTCACATGCACAGATAAATACATAGACGTTTGGCTTTATCAAAAGCAAACACATGCACTTTGCACACATCTGCCTCTTTGGCATCGGGTTCTGTCTGTCTGTCTGACTCGCTGTCAGAACAAAATGAAAGCGCAGGAGAATCAATAACGATGCCGTGGTGATGAATGAAGGGAATGAAAAAGAGACAGAAAAAGGAGGGAAGACATGGGGGAGGAGGGGCAAAAGCGAGAAGAGGAGCCGGAGAGCACCTTGCTGTATGGCTAAGTCACAATCTGATAATAGGATGACCAAGCTTAGCGCACAGAATGCTGAGTTAGTGGGTTTGTTCCTTTTCTCTCACTTAGTTTCTGCTGCAAAGAGACAATGCTTCCCTAAGGAAATATATTACTGAGGCCATCTGGCCCGAGCACACATCTCCATACACACACACAAACATAAGCGCTCCGTAAGCCGATGACCACGAATGACCACATCGCTGCTGCATGCGGCTGACATCACAGCACAGACTTAGTGCACCACCACACAGACTGCTGCAGACGATTGCGTGCCTTGTCTACCAACCACCGCTCACACACACACACACACACACACACCCCACATACACAAAAGAATGGGGTGGTAGCGAGTGTCCCCGTATGACCCAGATTCAAGATTTAATATGCCAGCATGTGGAGCCTCCACCCTGCTGAACTGTCCATTAGCAAATCCCTGAATCCCCGCTCGTTTCAGGGATGCTCTTCTGTGTTTGACCTCTAACCTCCACTGGGAGGCAGTGGGAGGATAAAAGAGGATTTCCCTCCAGGATGCAACGGACGACTGTTATTAAAAACATTTGGCAACCTTTGTATTGTAAGGTTTAATAATGGAAATCCTATTATCGTGAGACTATTTGTGTATGTTTGCTGAACCTAGTCGATCATCTTTAAAAAGAAATGATTTAATTCGTGAAGTGTTCGATACGTCACATTTTTCATTTCATCAGTATTGTAATTTTTTTAAGTGATACTCAGTGTAATAAATTGATTTCCGTCTGAGCTCTCTGTCCATAGCCACTCTGAGGTCTTGAGCAGCGCCCCACCCACGGCACGATCTGACTAGTCTGGTTACACATCACAAGTACTGGCCTGTCAGCGCTGAATAATACATGCTGAAAAGCTTCTTCAATTAAACATATGTAAAATAAATAATAAACAAAGGCATTCTGACTAAATTTTGTCTTGGAGCTTGCGTTTTTACCATTTTTAAGACCAAGATTTCCATGACTGCGATGATACCGTACCGACCTGTCAATCACAATGTAGCCCCGCCCTACAAACATACACTGATTTATTCTTGTTTATTTTCCTCTAAATTGGACCGTCATTACAAAATGAACATCATGCTGTATTAAGGGAGATTCAACACTAGTGACTGAGACCATAAGCTTAATAAGAGGGCGTTAACTGAGGTAGCAGATCAGTTGAAAAGTCGGGTCATTTTCTCATAGATTTCTATATGATCGCCTCCTGCTGGTCATTAGAAAGAATGCCGGCTTCACTTTTTTTTTAATATTTCCAGAGCTTACATCCATCTTTTATACAATCTATGACTTGAACAACTGAATGTTTAACTGTCATGATAGCTGGCTTACAAATGTCAATGACCCAGTTTGGCAAAAATGCTAATAATTGTCATGACTCTGACACAAAGCGGAGATTATTTTGTTTCTTGCTGGAGTTTGACGTCAAGCAGATTTTGACTATTCGCTGCACAAATAGGCTACATTGTTAATTTTAACCAGTGTTTGTTAGCAAGTCACTTAAAGCTACTGCGACTGCTTTATAACAAAACAAAATAAGTTAGCTACAGTAGCAGACCATGTTTTCGTAATGCCCAATACCATGCTTCTAATTAGGTCGTGTCTCTCTACAGGTGATGACGACAGGCCATTTTTGACGGCACTACTCAGGTATCGATAATTCTGTCAGGCCTTGAAACACTGCTGTAGGAATGCTAATTGGTTAAACTCAGAGGAAACAACAGCTGATTGGTTAAACTGGAAGAGGACAACAAGCGCCATTTTTCAAGTGTTCTCTTTTCTAACATCTTAAAATTCACTTTATAGACTTTAACACAACAAACCCACCATTGTCTTACTTATGTCCAGTAACTACTTGTTGTCATTGTTTTGGCGCGACCAGAGAGACGCTATTGGATGAGACACTGCAATGGAAACAGAAAAAGAAGCAAAACCTGAAGATTACATTCACGCCACGTTTGCCTCGGGTTCAGGACTACGCATGGTGCTCAGACACCAACGGTCATGACCTTACCTTGGTGTATGCTAATGTGGAAGTATAACCAGAGATATTCAAAGAGAGAGACTCGTGACTGAAGGAAGCCTGAATAGAAATCAGAAAACCAGCTCCCTCCACAACACCAATCATCTACTTCGCTGGGAAACATCCAGCCAATTGTTGCAGTGACTCAAGCGTGGTGCGCTACAAACTGTTGGGGAAAAAAAACTTATTTCAGGGCAAAGCACCAAGTATTTTTTTCTCATAGTTCACTGGTGATTTTAAACATGCTGTTTATCCAGACAGGGGACCTTTGAAGTTGCACTCATGGAGTCTCCCTATTCTTTCAGCTAGGGACCGGGTCTTAGTAGCCTGAAATAACTGCCTGGGGGCAAAACCAAAGATGCCTTATGAGTAGTCAGAGTTGACGACAAGAACTTTCTTATAAATAAATCAGAACTGGGCTAAAAAGAAGAACAGCAGACAGAGGGACAGTAGGAAAAGAAAGCTGTATGAGTTTGGACTCATTTTGTGTTGTATTAGTCAAGTTTATGATACAGACTGTATTATCCATTAGAAATAAATACATCAATATTGTCTAATAAAGACTTAACAGTTGACTAATTTTAAGAAAATCTGTTTTCTGTAAGTGCATATTAGTAGTTGTTCCATCTTCAATCCTCCTGATCTTCAAACCTCCATTTAAAATCCTAACAGGACTTCGACGGTGCACGTTTGCTCCTCAGATGCTCTGCAGCAGCCGAGATTTCAACTGAGTTTTTCATTTAGTTGATTCTGGTTCACACACAGTTTTTTTTATTTTTTTTTACACAAATAAATTGAGTATTGACTCCCAGTGGAGACTAAAATAAACAAAACTGCTAACGTGTAATAGCTTATGTGGATTAGGGCAAGAAACGAGAAACTGCAAATAGTGCGGAACGACTCTCATAAGACCGTCGAACAGCAAAAACAGGAAAGAGAAAAATGTCCGGGGAGTTCCTTCCCTGATGATTCAATGCCAAAATCTGTCTCTGTTCCAAGAACTGGCAAGTTAAATGATGTTTCTCTGCCTTCCTAATCGAGCAAAGAAATGTGGTCAAGGAGCAATTATCTTGCTCCAAATTACATCCTGGTCTTTTTCTCTGACTTGCTTAAACATAATAAACGATCCATTCCTGAAGGGGCACCGGCGAATTCTCCTCACTGCATCCTCATAAACACATGCATCGCATATCACTGGCCTACATTTTCCCAGGCCTGAGGCTGCACCTTTCAGTTGTGTATAATAAATATTTTAATTTCAAACTATCAAATAATAATGAAAACTCCAAGAGTGATTTCCGCTTGAAATAAATTCAGACGTGCACAGACACTGAGACAAAACCGGTTTAAAGTGAGGAGGCCCACTTGGTCTCCTACATACAGAACCCAGCTGGAGCTGTTTTAAGACATACTGCAACAAAAACCAATGTCAGTCTAAAGGCGGAGGATGCCATGGGACGGCTAGGTCAAGGCCAAGTGTGCCAGTGTTTCTATTTTGGGCGCATGAATGACTTATTTAAACCGTCCTACCCCCATGACGTCAACAACACTCACAACGTCCCAGCGTCTGGCCGAGCAGACTCTCAGCCTTCTGTGCATGTGTACACTGGTGTGTTTTACACATTTGACCACGCCGATGCAGCGTGTGCACGAAAACATGCCGGCCTCGTCAGCACAGTCTGCACATATTTGCAAGTTTCTGCACTCACGGTGAGCTCTACCTGCGGTGTGTTGTGCGCCGCTCCCTGCTCTGCAGTTGTGAAAATTACAGCTCCATCCAGGCCTTCCCGCGTCGATCAGCTGAGCCAAATCAAGAAGCACTCGAAGGAACAATCGGCGAGTGTGAAAGTAGCAGTTTTTCATCTTTTTTGGCAGTTTGCATTGCAAAGGGAACGTTGAGGCCCCACAGCCAACAGTGTTGGATGCTGACTGTTCTAGCATGATCTTATGCGTGAGTGAGTGATTAATTCAGCCTCGTATGTGCGAGTGTGTGTGCGTGCGTGTGTGTGTGTGCGCGCGTGTTGCTATGGTAACTTGGGTGTAGGTTGGGTTGCCCCATGGAGAACGAGCTCGCTACAAGGCCAGAAGCCCGGCCTCTTGGGACGGCGAGCGCTGGCGGTTAATGCTGCCAGTTCAAGGCCAGGGCATGCGTTAGGCAGCTGGATGACATCTGTCTCTGCACCTGACTGCGTGTGACACAATGTGAGTTTACAGTTCCTAAGTATATGTCTTTTATCTACAGGCATTGCCGGGAAAATAGCACATAAAAAATGAGCATGAATTGCCGATTGGGACGCTGTCCAGTCCTCTCTCCCTCCCTGCGCACACACACTGCTGACGGCCCTGGAGTCACTCCAAGCTTCCCGCTGGCCTGCGTCTGCTGCTTCAGCCTTAATGCCCTGCCTTGTATTAACACGCACAGAATAACAAATGTAATTAACTCTCAGTGAGATTTAACCGGTGGAATGAGACGAGCAAGCACCAAAAAAAAAAGAAAAGAAAAAAAAAGCCACAGAGTGAAGAGACGGGGAGATTTTAAGGTGACGACAGCTGCAGGAAGGAAGGGCAACAAAACTGGCAGCGAGAAAGGGAGGAGAAGGCTTTCCTCAGAGTGAAATGTAGCTGCATGTGAATAATTTAACCTTAAGGGGAGAAGCCCCTGAAAGCCCAGTGGACATCTAGAATAGGACGATCCACCCGACACACTAATTAGAGTGCTCTGCTGTTCCATCACATTATTAATGTGCCTTAATTAAGGCATTAATAACGGCACGCTTTTTCGATTCTGCATAATGTCCTCGGTGTCACAAGAAGCTTTCTGACAAGCTGTTATTGTTTGCCGCCGCCGCTGCCTGCTGTAGCTCAACTTCTTTCTGCTGCAGAAAACCATGGCCACGGGGTCGCATTAACTCCCTCACACTGCTCGCCACAAACGACTGATGATGCTCAGCGGCAGCGATTTTAGCCCTCGCCAAAGAAAAAAAATTCTTGTTCGCTGTAGATTTGAATTGAATCAAATAGAGTTAACAAGGGAGCGTTTTCTACTTTTTTCCAAATGAGAGAACTTCAAAAAGCTCAACTACAGAGAGCACAGCTGCTCCCGCAGGAGTCCCTGCACAGTGTAGGACGCACACACACAAGAACCCAAATGTGCACAAATAAACGCAAAAAGAAAGAACGAACTCTCTTTACACTCCAATGCACACAAATAATTTGCCCATCACAGAAATTGAACAAATGGGCTTTTCGGGGCAGACTATTTCGAAACTAGAAGATCTGAAGGATGCCGTGGAGAGAAGGAGGTCACCAGAGCGAGAAAGGACAAACAAGACACTAACTCACCTGCTTCCAGTTGTCGTAAATGATGACTTTGCTGTCCTCGTCGTCCACCGTCACTGTGCACTCGTAGCCCTCACCTGCGAATAAACACCCAGAGCAGCATTAAAAGCACAGTACGTACAGCGTGACACTTAAAACCAGGGGTGCGATGGGTTAAATCACTAAATTTGCTTAAGTAAAACGCCTGCAGGTTCAACTGCTGCCTCGAAATGTTGTTAATCCAAGTCTTACAAAATGTCCTTGACCTGCTCCACAAATCTTAAATCAGTTTCTGTGAAGATTACTCAGAAGAGTCTGAATGCACTGAGGCTGTCTGGGGCCAGCTGATGTGTTTATGAGGACGTTCTTGTTTGGACATTTTTATATTTAAAGGCTTGTAAGGACGTTTCAGTCCATCTGTCAGTCCGGCCAGATCTGTGGCTCTCAGCTCCAAACCCATTTATTCTCACTGAAGAGGCAAATCTTTAAAAATGGGTCACTAATATATATGTTTTTTTCATTTTCAACAAAGGTAAAAGTAATTTTTTAAAACTCCCAGGTATTAGTTGAAGCGGGACTATTTTCAGCAGCGGATTTATTGTCTGTGGGCGCACCAGCGAGTACATGAAACTGTTAATCTACAGTTTATCGTGATGAGTGCGAGTCCTCCTGTGCATCTTTTTGAACAACACAGACCTACTTGTTGTTGGGATCAATTGGTCGGTCATTTCACGGGATTTGCTTGCAATAAAAACAATCACCTTTTCGGGAAAAATGCTTCATTTTGGAGCTTTTATTAGCTGTAATGTGACTGCAGTGCTTCCATTCTGAATATGTTAAAAACATTGTGGGTGTATTGAGCAATGACTCACACACCCTTGCAAAATGTACCACCTGCAGTTTTTAGGATAGACTATAACCCAAAATCTGCTCAGATGACATTGGAAAAGTCACTATGATGAGCACGTCATCTATTTTAAGGCATCAGATCACCCAGTCCCCCGGTGTTAACTAGTGACTGGTGTTTACTCGTAATTACTTGGCGAAGGCGTGTATTGTTCGGTAAGGTGTGATTCCACTCACAGCTGATACAATGCAAGAGCATCTGTTGAAAACCATCAAAAAAAATGTTAATTAAATAGGTGTTGGGTAGTTTTTTTTTTTCTCACACTTTGCGATTTGCAGTGGAATATTTTAGCACCTTGCATAATGAGAGCGCCATTGTGGAAACACGTACGAGCATCTTGGGTGAAAGTGCTTTTTTCTGTCCATTTATGATGCATGAATCCCAGTGTACAACATAGGAAGTAATGAATACTGTATGGCCCGAGTCAGGGGCAAGCCGGCTTTACGCAAGAGGGACACCAGTCGCCTCTTAGTGACACTGACTTATCGATCGGCCGGTCGAAGGCTTGAGGAGCAGAGCTGATTATCACCGAGCGGTGTGACAGATAGACCTTCTGACTGGCAGAGGCCACGGGGGAGGGGAAAGAGAATCAAGACCGTCTTTAGCAGATATAATGCGAGATGTATCAAGATAGAAATATACCTACAGGCAACACAGCCAATAACCATACGTACCCTTTGGGTAGCCGTGGAGATCTGGGCTGCCCACAGCTTCCTATAAAATATTAATCTACAGCTAGCAGCTGGTTACCTTAGCTTAGCATTAAACCAGCAAACAGGAGGTGCTGCTGTTGATTGGTCCACACCAATCTGTCTGATGCCGGTATATTAAATATGTAAGTAAAGCATATAAACAGGGAAAAATGACTAACCTGTAGATTTCTGGGAGCAGCTGCCAAGAAATCTGGGTTTTTCATACCTATTAAACTAACAAGATATAGTGTGTAGTTAGATATAGTTTGTTTTTTAACCTTAAGACAAAGTCAAGCTAACTATTTTTGCCTTTTGCTTGTTTTATTTGGTGCACATCATTCTTGTCCACATGATGCGTGTTTATTGTGGCGACGATCTTCTCATCCAACTATCGCCACGGCAGCGAATCAGCAATTACCACAATGTTTCCTTTTAAATGCATTAAAGGTCCTATATGATGGAAAAGCCATGTTCATTGTATTTTGTGGTTAACTTGGAAGTGCGAAATAAAAGCTGTTAATATATGAAGATGTTTACAGCAAAGCCTCCCTGGTTTACAAGCGAGTAAGAATTCCACCCAGGTGCTACGTAATGCTTAACCAACCGATAGTTTTCTTCCTGAAGGGGGCGGGAACAGCAGCAGCTCATTGGTTTTCAGAGCAAAACAGCCCTAAAACCAGTGGTTAAACAGCAAATAAACTGAAACTATGAGGACATGTGAGACTTGGATTCATTTGCAAAATTGAGGCACAATATGAGACCTTTAATGTCTAAATCGATGTTTGGGTGAACTGATTTTAAGGCTGGATGAGGAAAGGAGACGCTGATTTTTTACGAATTCTACCTCCAGAATAAGTGTCTGAATAAAGCTTTTCTAAAGGTCAAGTCAAGTCAGGTTACTGTTATTTATACAGCGCATATAAAGCAACAGCTGCTGAGCCAGAGTGCTTTCTAGCAGAGAGGAAAGACTGCAAATTCACCTGAAAAGTTTAAATCCTGAGGTTAAGCGCTTACTCCATTACTTCTATGTGAGTTTATCTGAGTAATTTAAATATTGGGGTTAGGGCCACACAATGGGGTTAATTATGCAAATTGTCCTGACTCTGTAAAGGTAAACCTTGGAGGGGCATTAAAAAAGTTCACATTCCCAACGATGTCCAGGCCATTACCACATGCTTGCGTTTCTGAGTCTATGGAGAGGGATCTGTCCGACTGCCCGGCCAACGATAAGGCCAACGACGACTTGCCCACGCCGTTCTGTCCCAGCAGCACTATCCTCAGCGCCCCGCCGTGGCTCTGGTAAGCTGGCTGGGCGGCTGCCGACTGGCTGAAGGACTCGTCTCGAGGCACCGCTGTGTCACTGATAGGCAACGTGGTAGGCTCCTCCGAGCCCGGGATCCAATCACAGTCCTCGGATACGGCCTCTTCCCGTCGCAGCTGGTGCTTGACAGGCAGGGGCGTGCTCCCTCGCCGGAGGGGGGGCGCCGTGGTGAGAAACATACTGTACTGGAATGAAATAGAGACAGAAAAAAAAAAAAAAGACAGGCTTATGTGTAAGTCTAGAAAAGAGCCAAAGGGCGTGACGACATACGGTGCTGCTGGCGGCGGTTTATTCCTTTGGCTTTGGAATCGTTGTAAAGTTCCAAACAGGCTGCAGATCTACCTGTAACGCTGTCTGCTCTAGTCGCTGTTAGCGCCGGAGAACGAGGGGAAGGGTGTTCCGACTTCGTGCAAAGAAGTGCGAGGTGTTAACAATGAAGGTGAGACAAATGAATGGCAGGGCGAGAGAAAGATGCTGATGAGGAGGAGGAGGAGGAGGAAGACACAGGAGCTGCTGGAAGAATGACGGAATATAAAAGGACGTGAAAAGACATCTGGCTGAGGTGGAGACGAGAGAAAGAGAAAGAAGCACTAGAGACAGAAGAAGAGAGATGCCATCTGTGTGTAATAAGTGTGGTCAGGTGGCTCCGCTCTGTACACTGTGTACATCAGGAGAGCAGCATGAATTCACATGAATATAGGTCAAAACATAAAGTCTTGATCTAAATCCCCAGTTATTTCAAAAGAGGAATATGCACAGAGGCTGTTTTCCCCAGAACAATAGTTTGAAAACCTGTGAGTGTGGGTAAGCCTGGCGTGCAATAGTGTGTGTGTGTGTGTGTGTGTGTGTGTGTTGTGCAGCCTCAGCAGGTCAACCATGGACGACCCTCATCAATATTAATACAGCAATTAATCTAGCTCCAGCAGCACCGCTGGGCATCTGCGGCTCGGTGTCTGCCGGTGGCAAAGCTAAGTACAGTATTGGCACTTAATTAAAGGGGATTGACACAATAACTGCAGCACACTAGAATATAATATAATCCAGTTCAGCACCACCGTCGAGCAAAGTCTCGCAAATTACATCGAGCTGAACACCTCTTATTCAGGGGCTGTCATGGAAAACTAGGTTAGGGTTTACCTCAGCGATGTCGTACCGGATTGGATTACATCGTTAGATCGTACCGGTGCGCTTAATAAACTGGGAACTTTGCCTTCTGTAGTGGAAAGAGTTTGGCTTTGCTTTGTTTTCAGGGCTTCCTCTGAATATTGCATACAGAGCTTAGCATAGCATTAGTACCGTCACATGCTGTAAATATGCAGTTGAATAATAGAAATATACATATTGCACATGACTATAGCGTAGTATGCCTTCTCCTAGTAACTGTAATGTAGTATAAACAGGATAGTGAAGTTCAGTAAAGTATTTTGTAATGTAGTATAGTATTCTATAGCATAGTACTGTATAAATGTGTAGCAGAGTATAGTGTTGTATTTTGTGATGTACTATAAAATAAAGTGTAGTTTAATATAATATGTATATTGGTGTAGCATAGTCGTGTTATTTGACATTCTGGAATATAGCATAGTGTATTGTTGCAGTACCGTATAGTATCATTTAATGCAGTGTAGTATAGTACTGTGTCTTGTAGTTCAGTAAAGTGCAGTGTAGTGTAAAATATAAAATATACTTAAATGCAGTATCATGAAAGATAGTTTCTATAGATACAGTAACACAAAATAGCATAAAATACTGCTGTATAGTATATGTCTAACAGTGTAGTACTGTGTAACGTACTGGACTACAATATAGTGTAATGTTGTAATGTATTGTTTTATAGTGTAATATTTGAGGTGTAGTGCAGTATAATACGGTACAGTGTCATACAGTATGGGTTAGGAGGCTTTATAACAGTGTGTTGTGTATACTACTGTATAGTATATACCAGTGTAGTGATGTGTAGTATATTGCCAAATGATGTGATATAGGTTAGCAGGCTATATAACGGTGTAGAGTTGTTTGGTATAGCATTGTGTAGTGTAGTCTGGCATACTATAGCATACTATGCTAGAGGACATAGTCACATACAGTTATGTAGTACACTATAGTATAGGTTAGTAGAATATATAATGTGTTGTGCATACGATTGTATAGTATAGTATAGTATAGCGTAGTATTTAACAGTGTAATATTGTGTGGCATGTTATTGTGTATGGTATTGTACAGTACAGGTTAGTATACAACAGTATAGTGTTGTGCAGTATATGGTGGTACAATACAGAATAGAATAGTAAAGTGTGTTATGGTATAGGTCGTAGTATAGTATAGTATAGTATAGTATAACATAGGCCATAGTTTAGCATAGCATAGCATAGCATGTAGCAGTGCAGTGTTTTGTGGCATATTATTGTGTATTGTGTAGTACAGGTTAATATATAACAGTATAGTATTGTGTAGTATATTGTTGTACAGTACAGCATAGAACAGTAAAGTGTGGTATGCTGTAGGCCATAGTATAGCATAGTATAGTATAGGTCAGTAGGCTATATAACAATATGTTGTCTATACCACTGAATGGTTTATAGCACTGTGGTTATGGATATAAGATATATACATTGCTGATAGTATAGCAGAGTAGAGTATAGTACAGTATAGTATAGTGAAATATAGTATATAACAGTGCAATGTTGGAGGGCATTGTATACCATTTAACAATGTCATGTTTAGTGTAAAGTTGTGTAGTATGGAGTAGTACAGGTTGGAAGTATATAACCATGTTGTGTTGGCGGATGTATTTTTGTATAGTACAGTATGGTGTAGCAGAGTATAATATAGTATAGTGTAGTATAGTATAGTAGAGTATAGTATAGTATAAGACAGTGTAGTTTATGACAATGCCATGTTGCAATGTATTATTGTGTACTGTCTGACATGTAGTGTGTTGTAGTGTAATGCTGCACAGCTTGGAATACTACAGGCTAGTACTGTCCAACCATGTGTTGTGTAGCTCATGTGTATTTGTACAGGACAGTATTGTAGTTACTGTCAGATAATACTGGAGGTGTGGCTGTTGGTGACACTTGTGTAGCTGGTTACACACCCTCTGTCACACACACACACCAACACAAACACGCTTCTCACTCAGGTATTAGGTTAATTGAACGCACAAATCAATTAGTCTTCCTTCATTGTGCGCTGCGCTCAGGGGAGCTGCACGCGCACCGCCAGGGGCCCGTGACCGCAGGCTGAGCTGGGTGTCAGGGGTTAATCTGCTTCTCCCGCCAGGCTGTCGAGAAACTGGGCCAAACAGCAGCGCACAATACAAAATTAATACTACAGGCAGTGTTTTCATTCTTTCATCGTTACAACCCACTGACACTACTGCTGCCTCTGCAAGCCCGGTTAGTCTGCTGTACTTCTGACTCTAAGCGTCTGTGGAATTAAACTGGGGATCACACAGATCGATGGATCAACCACCTGGTTAATCATTTACAACAGGGGTTTCCAATCCTGGTCCACGAGGGCCACAATCCTGCGTGTTTTAGATGGTTCCCTCTTCCAACACACCTGACTCAAATCATCAGCTCATCATCAAGAAGCCTGATAACGATCCTGATCATTTGAATCAGGTGTGCTGGAAGAGGGAAACATCGAAAACATGCAGGATTGGACAACCCTGATTCACAAGAAAGCACAGAAGCAAACCCCAAACCACGTCTCAACTATTGGGGGGGTCATAATTGATGACAGAAAATCCAATATAGAGAGTAAAAGCATCACAAGGCACCGAAAAGACGCGTAAAAGTCTCCACTGAGTAGCTGAAGCACGCTCAAAGTCCACATGATAATGCGATTATTCACACAAAAAACCTCGGGGAGCAACAAATGCTTCATATTCTACACTGGATTCCCACATGGAGACAGTCCAACTGGGAGAAGCCAAAGTGTGCAGCAGAAAAAAACAAACAAACGATCAGGTGCGTGTTTGTCTGTCGCGGCTATTGTGCAGAGCGCGCACACGAGAGGTGGAAAACATTAGTCGCCTTACCTGGTCAGCCATGGTTGTCGATAAGTCTTCTCTTTGTGGAAACTGTGCGCTTCAAGTCATCTGTGCTGGCTGCAGACCCGGCATCACACTCACAAAGGCGGCGACGCACGGCGCACAAAAGAGACGCGCCAGGACTGATTTGACATGTTCTCGACTCCCCCCTCCAATCCCGCGCGTAAAAATCTCCCCCTCTTCTGCTCACTGGGAAGGAGAGGTGGGACACTGGTTGTAGTAGTAGTAGTAGTAAAAGGGTGGAGGTGGATGGAGGAGGCTACACCTTAGCTTGGAATAACAGGCTTCTAGGAAGAGGGAGGCTATCGGCACCAGCACACGTCCCCTCCTGTCCCTTTGGAGTCCCAGCAGTTACTGCCTTCCCACCTCCACTTAATACCTGCATCTCCCGCCCTCCCTCTCTCTTTCCCTCTCTCTATCTCTCTCTCTCTCTGCTAAGTGTGTTGGGGGGCGCGTCCTTGGGTTGAGTAGGATGGAGTGATCCTCCAGCGGGTTGGGTCGGAGGTTGGACGGAGGGCTGATGAGGAAGTGAAGCCTCTCACCTCCTTCCTACAGCGCCAATATCAACCCAGACGCGCAGGTTCCTCCAGACGTGCCTTTGTCCAACACCAGGTTTGGACTTCTCCCTCCCCGATGCGTTTCATTCAGCTTGGACGGTGGCGCAGTAGTTGTGGTGGCCGCCAGGGGGCGGCAGAGAGACGGAGGGATGAGGTTTTACAGTGCTGACTCCACCTTAGACAAATAATATAAAGCAGCATTCATAATGAAGATTTTTTTTCGTCATGTTTGCAGAGGAAGAGAAGAGCTGATGAGCTTTCATTGGGATTTAAAGGGGCAATCCATCAATTTTACACATGAAGGGAAGTT
>NW_007579166.1:0-4725 GCF_000690725.1 Stegastes partitus
TGTTGTGTTTGGGTTTGTCTTTAGAGTTTAGCTGTTTTCTTTAGCTAGTTAGCTCACTCTGTTAACCTTCATTTTGGTTTTATTTGGTTCTTTGATTGAGCAACACCCACTAGCTCACGTTTCTGTGTAGAATTACCACCATTATGTCTGTTCAGTTTTGTAGCGAAGCCATAAATTGCTTTACTTCACCAATAATGTCTGGGTTTTTCTTTTTTGAAAGTCACTACATACAAACCAAAAACAGTTCAAACAGGATGGCAACACGAAACATCTGCTGTCTCAGTCTGCAGCTGAGAATCAGTGTCAGCAGAAGTCTCCAACCCTCACAAACTGACCTCATGAGTTCAGGTGAGAACGTTGACCTCCACTAGCAGCAGCAGAGCTTTGCTGTCGCCATCAACAGAGCAAACTAAACTAATACTGTGCCTCATTTTTCAAGTGTTTGGCCCAAAAACATGGATGTGTTTCTGGCCTCTAGCAGCATGTGTGCAGTGGGACGGCACCACTGGGTCGGTTTGTGCTTGTAATAAGACAGGCCTGCCTTCCCCTTCAGGCCTCTTTGTGGTCGCTGCGGTTACCATGCTGTTTCGGGCTCTATAATTGAGTCTTGCGTTTTCACCCTGGATTCTGCAGACCTGGACAAAGCATTGATTATTCCTGAGCGGCGGATGGGCCGGGGCTTTACTGAAAGCACAGTGGAGACAAAAGCTTATTTGATCCACTCATCACAACGGAAGATGTCTAAATTTAACCAAGAAACAGTCTGCTAGTGCTCCTACATCATTTCATGGCTTTTAAAACAGCCATTACTTGATTATAGATCAAACAGGCTTAACAGCATGAATGCTATAAACAGAGTTTTATGTGTTCGGAAAAAAAATATAAAAATAAATGAACAAAGATCTTCTTCAGGTTGATCAAATTTAGTCTGAACAGAATCCACTTTATGACACAAACTTTGGGTTCATGTAATTTGCATTCTGAGTTTTTATTTTGACCAAATGCTCAGCAGTCACATGTTCAAGCCTCTGATGTCATTTTTAGTAGCTGAAAGTCGTAGCAGCAGTTGTTTGGAGGCCACATGTTTGACCATGAATGAGGTACAAATCTAGTTTAAACGTCAACAACCTGTACAGCTGCATCCATTTCATCCATGCACGTTGCCGTTTTAATGGATGTTTCTTGGTGTCTTGCTGGCTGAGAAGGAAAACACGATGCCTAAAACTTTGATTGGCTGTCACTTGGTAAAACAGCTGCCAATGTGCTTTCTACAAATGCATGAAAGTGTGATACTGGAGTGAGACTTCAACAACAGTGATACAGCATGGACAGTCCAAACCACACATTTACATGGTAGAACATGACATCTGGGCTGCAAGGTGGATCGGTGGTTAACACCATCGCCTCGCAGCTAGAAGGTCGCCGGTTCACGTCCCGGTGAGGACACCCGGGATCTTTCTGCGTGGAGTCTCCATGTTCTCCCCGTGCAGCGTGGGTTCTCTCCGGGTTCTCCGGCTTCCTCCCACAGTCCAGAAACATGTTGAGGTTAATTGGTGATTGTAAATTGTCCGTAGGTGTGAATGTGAGTGTGCTTGGTTGTCTGTCTCTAAGTGTAGCCCTGTGATAGACTGGTTACCTGTCCAGGTGAACCTGCCTTCACCCTGAGTCAGCTGGGATAGACTCCAGCCCCCCTAGTGAGGATGAAGGTGTAGAGATGATGGATGGATTTTGACATTTCTAAACAGTGTTTCCATTGTGAGCTGGCATACTGACGGTTTGCCGCTACAGAAACTGCATCACGGAAATTTCTGGACTGAAATCTGACCTGGGCATCCTGCTTCGCCACTGGAAAGTTAGAAAGTCTGAGACTGATCTTTTGTTCAATCTTTTGATTGTACCATAACGTATAGCATCAGGGCTCATGCATGTATTTTACAGTTAGCCTTTGAGCCATACTCAAAGCACATGGAAATCTTTTTTTTTGTTTTGTTTGAGGTTTTTCTGAAACTGGTGCTTCAGTCACTTCATCAAATCTCTTCACAGCAGCTCAGGGATGTGAGATGTTGCCATCAACACATTAACATTTGTTCAAGAGGTTTCCTCATGACTTCTTCTCAGCGTGGCATGTGAATGACTTTCCCAATGAGTTTTACTGCATCAACAAAACTAGAGAAATTACTCGATCATCACCCCTCTAAATCTGCAGTGAGATGTTCTACGAGGTTTATGAAGCGGTTCCTTTACTTCAGTATGATTTGCACAGTAACAGTTCTGCATGATCGCTGATTTATCGGCTTCAGCAGCGAGCAGAAGACTGTTGCAGAATCCATGTCTGCAACACATTCAAATGGTAGAAGAATAAGATATAAAATTGACATTTCTGATTAAAATGAAGGCAACCGTAGCAGCAGTGAGGCCATGGGGTCATAAAATCCTAAACCAGTTGATGCCAAGATGCATACAAAGAAACCAGAGACTCCTCTGTACCCAGGAAGTTACACCTCTGGTTAGAAAGAGGGTGCTGCAGAGCTTTTCTAGACCTTTTAAACAAATTCAAACTTTGGGATTTATTTTAAATGAACAGTGTGTTTTCATGGTAATGAATTAACAATTAGCGCTACATCGAGGCTTTTGATGTGGTTTTAGACATTCAACCGTTGTTCATTGTTCCTGGACTGGCTCGTGTAGTCTGGATAACCATTAGTACACAGGGAAACATACATAGCTGGAAATAGTCTTAAATGTTGTCACACTGTCCTTTTCTATTCTGCTGGTAACTCTAGATGATTACAGAGCTCTGGGAAATATTCAGTGTGCAGTACAGTCAGAACATAGTACAGATAGACAGTATGGTCTTACCCTTACCTTAGTCTTTTTACTCTACACCTTTCTACGTAAGTTACCTTGAATGCTCAAACACTCCATTTTCCGTGGGGGTCAATGGGATGTTCTACCTACGGAGGTCACTAAATCAGACTTTTGATACCTGCAGCACATCATAAGTGTTGCTTTAGCTCTACGCATGGTTTCTGTTGACAGCAGGAACTTGGGAACCACAACCCAGTGTTTCCTTTTAGCCTTGAACAAAACAGGGCTCAGGTGGTTGTCGTCTTTTCGTAAGGTTGGCGGTTGGATCCCCTCCACAGTCGAGGTATCCTCGGGCAAGACTCTGAACCTGAAGCTGCTCCTGATGGCAGCTCCGTCACCACTGGTGTATGAATGTGTGTGTGAATCAGAAACACATTGTAAATGAGAACTGGTTCTTCGTTAACCTACCTGGTTATAAAAAAAAACGCCTCCTTCAAACCGAGTCGACCAGTATAGAATACCAGTATCCGTCTTTATTTGAAATGAGCCCAGTGATTATTTTCTGCTTTCTTAAAATAACACTGTGTGCTATCGGCAGTTTCTTCGTCTCCATGCTGCTGCTGCTGCTCGTTGCTCTGAATAAACCACTGAAATGCTCTACATCAAAGCTGGACACTCCCGTCTCAGAGCTTCGGTGTTTCCGCTCCATTAGGAAGGCAACAGAAAACGTTCCCACCTTCTTCCAACATGGCCGAACATGCGGTCTGCTGGCGACAACAGCGTGCTGACAGGCTTTCAGAATTACAGGCTTTATTTTATTACATAACATTTTCTTTAAGGACTACATAATATTGGACAGTTTTACAATCACTGCAATAAATACAGCTTGGGAATACAAGGGGAACAACGTTTAAAAAGTAGGTCATGTGATGCACGAGGACATGATGAGAACTGTGCAGGTAGCTCAGGTTGAGTCACCTGACAGCCATCAGGGTCTGCACGCCTATCATTTAAAAAAAAACAACAAAAAAAACCCAAAATGATCTAGTGATTAAGCTTAGTAAAAAAAACTAATTAAAGGACACCAGTATCCCAAACTGGCTGCGAGAACGAATACATGGAGAATACAAAGGAGAGGCACATAAGTTGTAGTCGAGGACGACACATGAGAATCCCTTCACATGGATTTGCAACGCTTCAGTCCTCCAATGCAGCAGCTTCACCCAAAACTACACAAGCGACATTATCACTACGCCAGCGTTCCATCACTGAGACAGGAAGTGGGTGTTAGAAAGACTGCTGTTAAGCTTAAGAACATTGTCACTGCATCTCGTTATACTACGCTACTACAGCTTCTTATAACCTTTGCTGTTCAAAGAGTCTACACGAAGAAGGAAAGTACTCAAGGCAACGTTTCATTTTATGCGTCAAGAAAATAAAAAGACTAGTGAGGACATCAGAAGACCTCCTCCTTTGCGTAGTGGATAAAACACACTTGTTAATACTGCTCTGGAGTTGGAGGTCTCCGCTAATAGTCAATGCTCTGGTCGTTGTAATGGGAGCTGTAGTCGTCATGGTAACCTCCGTGGTACTCTTCCTCCTGGAATTCCACCTGATAGTCACTGTCGCTAATCTCGGAACCGTTGGTGCCGGTGCCCTGGCTGCCGTTGGTGTGGATGACCGGCTCGGTTGGGGGGGCGCAGTACTTGGGGTCGTAAACCTGTCTGCCCAGGCCGTATACACTCATTCCCCTCTGGGACGCCACCTTGTTTGTGCCCATCTGGAGGGAGATGGTGGAGTTGTCCAGCGGCTGCAGCGCCACTTTCTGGTCAAAGATGTCTCTGCGGGTCCCCGGAGCTGACATGCCGGCCTGCAGTAAACCAACAGTGCAACATGACAAAAGCAGCATACGTGTAC
>NW_007579166.1:7526-13728 GCF_000690725.1 Stegastes partitus
ATCTGAGCTATAAACGCTGAGGAGACGAGGAGGTAACGCACTGGGTTTCTGCTGCTGCTGACTGGTTGCACTGGAATACACCTGACTGACTGAATGAATGAATGAATGACTGCTGCTCATGTCGCTGTCTGTCTTATGTTTAGTGTAATTTTTAACTGTTTTTAGTGTTTCTTTACTTTTTTAAAAAACACTTCCTTTAATCTGTTTTTTCCTGTTTCCATTGTTTGTTTGTTGTGAATGCTTGTGTCAGCATTTGGCCCCATCGGGGACAAATAATGAAGCTGAAGTGTGTCTCTTTATCTAACGAGTCCTCTGCATGGTTAAGCTGATGCCCACTGGAGACACAACAGGAGTGAGGAGGGCAGTGGGAGCAGGAGGAACAGCAGATATACCTACAGATCAATATACTAAACATGGATCAGTTACCTGCAGTCCAATGACACACTGTCCAGCCTTGATCTTCTCGTCATCGAAATGTCGAGCCTGTTTGTCTGCATATTTTACACCGATGTCAATCTTTGTGTCCATACCTTTGGTCTTGGCCTGACAAAAACACACAAGCACCGATGTAAGACAGGATCTGTGTTTTATAACAACAGAGACCGTGCAGACCTGCAGACACCGATCCTCTGCGCTGTGTATACTCACCATGCTAGCCAGTGCGAGCAGAGTGGTCTGGACTTGTGTCATGTTCCCGTTTTCAAACAGGTCATTGGCCTCAAAGATGTCATTGGGCTTTAGGCCATAGGCCAGGATCGCTTTGATAAAGTTCCCAAGGTTTTCCAGCTGCAGACAACAACAGAAAAAAAAGCAAATGTGGAGTGACTGGGGCTGGACCAGCGACAGAACAAAACACACAACAGAGTGCAAGAACAGCACAGTTGGTGAAAAGTGAACTCTTTATTAAAACGTTTCCTCGGAGCCTGACGTGCTGCGACTCGTCTCAGGGAAGCTCAACGTACGGTTTCTGACGCTGACTTTCCTCCACTGACCTGCATTGTGTTCGCTGACAGACGGTCTTACCTTGTGCCAGTTCAGCTGTGAGAGGTTGATCTTCTTGACTGAACCAGGCTGCAGCTTATTAATTAGTCTAAGAGAAACAGGAGAACACAACATGCATCAGAACATGATGGGATATTTTGGTATATTTAACTGTGTAGAATTAATCGTAGTACAAGTTTTGCCGTCACACATGCGGCCACATTTCAGCATTCACTCAACCACAGAGCATCGATTATCGGCCTCACTGATAACTGACGACACGACTGGTGTTGTTATTTTTATTGACCAGTTTTTGCAAACTAAACAAAATGTGCTGCTTTAGCTCTGGTGGAGCCGTCACTCTGTTTCCCACCCACAGCTGCACCAGACTGTCTGCTACAGATCAGGAGCAACGTCCAATAAACTAATAAAACTTATTGTTTACACAGAGAGAGGGAGAGGAAGCACATTTGCAGGCGTATCGGTGAGTCAGCAGAGTTGTGTTTGGTAGGAGTGCTGGTGGACAGCTGAAGGTTCATAATGTTACAGACAGACGCCTTCGTCACGTGATGCTCAAATGTCATCACTCCTGTTTCTATTGTAAATATTCAGTCACAGCAGTGATTATTAATGAAGACTTGTGAATGACATGATCCCTGCTATCACACGCTGCTAATATATCACATTTAATCTGTGTATAAATCCAGTAACAGGAATCATTAATTTGGGCAAACACAGTGATGAACAACAGGCTTCCTGCTATCACACGCTGTTAATAAATAACTTTTAATGTATATCAGTTCCTGATATCAGTTATCAGCCTTTCTCGATTACCAATACCTGATATCAACATTACAAAGGTTTATCTCTACTACAGAGTTCATACACATTTTAAATGACTTCATTAGATTCAGTTCTTACAGATTGACCTTCACTCTCAGTCAAACCTTCTCCTGATAAAAGAACAAACAGGTAATGAAATGTAATGACTGACATGATGGGAACTTACTTTCTTTCTTTATAAAGAAGATTAAAAGCCACCATGTGACTGAATTAACAGCCATACGAGTACAAACAAACATGAAGAGAACTCACTCGCAGAGGATGACGCCGTCCTTCAGGCCTTTCTGGAAGTTCTCTCCAATAGACATCCCCGTCACCTCCTCAATCCAGAAGCGAAGCTCCTCTTCTTTTTGTGGATCATATTTCTGAGCGATCTGAAAGATAAAACAGAAAGTCACCAAATCTCTACTATGCTTTGGGAAAACAAACAGAGCTGCATTATGCCACCTTCAGACACAGATGAACATGTTGACATGTAACATCCAGAGAAGTATTATTGATGGCTGTGTTCCACATAGAGGAGGACTTACTGGGCCATCATTACGTTTTAATTCCTGTTGAAAAGTCAACTTGTGTGCTTTAACGAAGTGGCCTTGGCAGACTCAGGTCATGGGTCAGGGCTTGATTACCATGAAGACACACACACAGGTAAAACTAAGCAGCCTTGAAGGCATCAGACACGCACGTCGACCAACATTTTCAAAAGCCGACCTGTCCTCAGATAGGAGACACGACAACCTTTTCCTCCATTTTCAAAGGTGTGCAGCAACACCGTCCCACACAAAGACTCAGTCTGTGTTCACAAACTCGTATCATCAGCATCATCAGCCAGTCTGGCAAACAAACCTCCTGTGGTTCAGTTCAAACCCATCAGCAGTCGCTCCGTCTGCCTTTTCAGTCGTTACTGAATTTGTGATCAGAGATGTAACTGTTGTCATGTTTTTGTAAATGATGTAGTTGCTCTTAGTACTATTTTGTAGAACATTAAACAAATATGGCTGCTACAACAGTAATATGTGCAGCAGAACGTCCATCCATCATATCTACACCTTAACCCTCACTATGGGGGGCTGGAGCCTATCCCAGCTGACTCAGGGTGAAGGCAGGTTCACCTGGACAGGTAACCAGTCTATCACAGGGCTACACTTAGAGACAGACAACCAAGCACACTCACATTCACACCTACGGACAATTTACAATCACCAATTAACCTCAACATGTTTCTGGACTGTGGGAGGAAGCCGGAGAACCCGGAGAGAACCCACGCTGCACGGGGAGAACATGGAGACTCCACGCAGGAAGATCCCGGGTGTCCTCACCGGGACGCAAACCAGCGACCTTCTAGCTGTGAGGCCACAGTGCTAACCACTGAGCCACCTTACAGCCCCTAATACATAACAATGCAATAATAATCTCAAACTGAACTAATGGTTGCTGATCAAAGTGTCAGAAAAACTAACAGCCAGTTTATCTCTGAATTCATAAACAGAGACTGAAAGAGCTGCTGTTAGATCCTGATCTCACTTCATGTCTGAATAATTCATAGTTAAACCTAATAATGAAGCTGCCACTGCTGCTCTGTGCATAAATGCAGCAGCTTTCTCTCTGTGGAGACACTCGTGGATCCTCCTGTCGTCTGATGCTGCAGGTTTGTAATAAACAGCTGGACACTAAGCCTCCACTCTGCATGTGACAGCTCACCTCTCTGACAAGAACACATGTAGACCTACTGGGCTGTGTTAAACTAAGTCAGAACCAACGGTTCCAAACAGCTGGAGGACACAAACTTCAGCTCCTCTTAATATCTTGTAGGTAAAACAAACTCTGGTTCCATTATAACTGGTATCATTAATCTTTAAGCTGTTTGTGTCTGTTTCCATCACAGTAAAGTTTTATTACGTACTTTTCATTTCGTTGCCTGATAGATCTGAACTTGTAGAGCAAAGAGCACAAAAAGTTGTGATTCTGGCACACAAACTGCATCTCTGTGATATTTTTTTTTTTAGGAAATATTAACGTGGAAAGGTGAAAACATCCTTTTCAAAGTCACTTCAGACAACTCAGAGTATGGCTGCACGAACATCCAGTTCAGTTTAGATTTATTATAAGTTCTGAAACACGACCGAAGTGCTGTTTAGACACGAAGCCGACACGTTAAACTGCCGTCACATTAACTGAATAGAGTACATGTGTGAAAGGGGCCGTTATAGTTATTATTATAATGATCTGCTCCATGTCCAGGCCGTCATGTGATGGATATACTTAAATAAACCATCAACTAAACGGACAGAGACGCTCACGTGGAGCTCAAAGGAGCATTAAGTTAAAAGCTTCTCTGGCACTTTCATCATTGTGAAACAGTCTTAGTGTGTAGTGATGCTCCTCCCAGTAACTCTACAGACAGCCTGAAGTGTTTTAGCTAACGCTGCATAAACGTCCCACTAACACTCTACTCATCCACAGCTTAACAAAGATGCTGCTACAGTGTCCAGTACGGTCAGAACAGAACCAAGAGAGGACCCGTCTGACATCTGTCCATCTGCTTCCTGACAGCTGGTCTGCACAGAGACTCTTTGTGACAATTATAAAGTTAGAAGACCAAATATCAGTGACCAGTGGTCCCTAATGGCTTGACAAGGATATAAATTAGGCATATCGTATGCTACGGCCTTCACAGTGTTTTTGAGGCATCCCGCTCCTCCAGCAGACGTCGACACATTTGGAGAACAAAGACACTCTGAAACTGTTCTGGCAAACGGCCCTACACCTCAGTCAGACACTTATAGATATAACATCTCTAAACAGCAGTGTCTTATCTTTTATGAAACATATTAAAGGGTAAACATTTTGTTTTGTTTTTTATTTCTGAACAAACAACTAAACCTTCCATGAGGGGTCTCATCATCGAACACGTCTACCAGGAAGGAACTTCGTCAAGGCACAGCTGAAGCTGGAGGAGCTCATTCAGCAACTCGACAGACGATTTAAGATCATGGTGCTGCAACAACAAGTTGACCCAATGAGTGTCTGTGTTGTTATGTAGAGCATGCTGTGATCTCTGTTTAGTCTGACAATAACAAATAAAGAAAAGCTGCCCACTTCAGGAGTACGCATGGAGAATTGGTGTGGACGACTGACTGGTCAAAGCTACGGGCCTACCCTGTCCATTTCAAACNAAACTGTCATTCAAACTGATCATCCTGTGTGCCGGTGCTACGATCCTCTGTGTGGTGTTCTGGGTCTGAAATGCTTCACATTCCTGGATCTGTTACTCAGACTGAAACAACGTGGCCCCACTCAAAGCACCGAGTGACTCTAAAGGATCCACAAAAGGAACCGTGTTCACTGAACTACATTCTAGTCAGAAAACAGGTCCTCTAAAAACTGTCAATCACGCGTCCGTGGCTTTTGAATTCCTATGTGCAGGCGTACATTTCCCTCGACTGTATGAGGAACAAACCTCAGAGACTGAGAGGTCAAAACAAGGATAAACTAAATGAAGCTGCATAGACGGATGCCAGAATGATCAAAGTGTGATCTTGTTTGTTCTGTAGTTTGGGTGAAGTGACTTTAAAAAATGATCCAGATATAGTTGTTCACCAGGTGTAATCAGCTATGAAGAGAAAGACTGAAACGGGCATAACATGGTGCCACAGCAGTGTGAACATGTACCAGTCCATAAGGTGTTGTGTTAGTCATAATGGTTGGTTTTGGTATCCTGTAGGGATTTATAACATTTAAAAATAAATACTGAGTGAGAGTGAAGCTAAGTGAGGATGGGCTTTTAACCTGGCTGGCTCCTTTGTTGGTTCCCATCTGCAAACTGATGGTGGTCTGGTCGTAGGGTTTGTCCGTCTGGGTCTTCGGATCGTACAGATGTCTTCTGGTCCCGTACGCAGTCATCCCAGATTGACTCGCACACTTGTTTGTTCCCATCTAAGGACAAAAGGCCAGTCAAAGGATGTCAAGAAATCAGTTTGACTTGTTTAAAAAGAGCCTAAAACAAACCACTGACACATTAAATGATGGCTAAACGTGTGGAAGTTGTCGTGTCTTGTGGGAATTATTTTTACATTTAATATCTTTGATTATGCTGGTTGTTTATGAAGCTTTGAAGAGCACTAAAATGTTAATATTTGATCTACAAGCTACCGACCAGCTCCCAGTGACATGTACTGGAGCAAAATCAGTTAATTTGTTGGCCTTAAAAACACTAAAGTTAAAACCTGTGAATATCTCCTCGCTGTGTCTCTGTGTTCACTGAAAACATGGCCGGTGATCACACACAGCTCGGCTCTGTCAGCGGGAAACAAACAAAGCAGCACCACTGGCAGCTTGTTGCAGCAGCTCTGTTACGTTTGTCGTCGGTTTCTTTGTG
>NW_007579166.1:19262-72476 GCF_000690725.1 Stegastes partitus
CAGAGATTCAGGTGGAGGGCTGGTACCGATCCAGGGACGACTGACAGACCTCACAGGTTTATGAGCAGTGTTATGGCTGCACATGTTCACGTTCTGAGTCTACAAACTGCTGCACTGGACGCTACACATGAAGAATGATTTCAGATTGTGGTTTCTCAGGTTTACCATTTCCACTGAAGTTTATGCTTTTCAGGTAGAAATGATGCTTCACTGCAGATTCCACTGTTTCTCTTCATCAAACTCGTCTTGTGACTGTAAAGCATTTCACTGTTAGGTGTGCACCACATGAGTTATTTCATCTATTGCTACATACTTTTACACATCTTTCTAGATCAGAATTGCTAAAAATGTAGTTTCTACTGTGCCATAAAAGGTATTCATGACGCTATAGCTACATATGTAGATGTCTTTATGCTGCATATCTGCAGGAAATTTTAACAACTGCACCATGTAATTAGAATTTAAAATTAATTACAAGGCTACTGAAATGTTGGCTTTAATCAACATCATCTACAGTAGAAATGTTCATTAAATGTTGTCGTCCTTTAACACTGACAACAGAAGATGAATATTACAGTTTGTGCGTCACCACAAATTGTCACAGAAAAAAGATTCTTCTTGCAGTATTTTCAACTAGTCTCCTTTAACCTCAGTGCACTTGGTCCACTGATGACGAAGCTTTTCTACCACTTTGCGGAAGAAAATCACCTCTTGACCCTCCAGCCGGGACAGTCAGCCAAAGAGCAACTGATGAAAACAAGCCAGATGACAGTAAAGTGTGGACAATGTGCTGCTGCTCCACTGACGAGGACAGAATAACAGAAACTACATCACAAGTGAATCCAAACGAGGATCAGACCCGGTGGTGAACGAGCGTCATGGCTCAGATGACCTGTTGTCATTCTGGCCCAGACGTGTCAATCAAACAGCCACGCCTTAACTCTGATGCCTCACATCTCTTTAATTATAGATGGACCACCAGATCACTGGTTTTCCTATTTAGCAAGGACACGGTCGAGCTAAATGAGCTACTGGATTAAAATGTCATTACGTGAGTAATCTGCTCAGCTGGCAAAGTTTCTCAAGGAAGCACAAAGTCCACGTTTTAAAAGTCCATTTATCAAAGGGCATGATTATGCCCCAGACATTTCCTGGCTATCGGCCCATTGGTATTTCCAGTGCACTGGGGAAAGTTTTGCTCTGTGGAGGGTCAGGATGTTCCCCGAAATACAAAGACACTTCATGTTACACAACTTCCCACAAAGAAGCGAGATTCTTAAATACAGACTCAACCAGACTGAACAGAAACTATCAGCCAGGCAGACAAACGTTTTCACTCACGTTGCTTTGAGTCCTGAATTTCAGAGACAACAGAGAGTCGATCAGTAAACCGACGTCAGATTTATGAAACCACACATTTCATACCAAACATTTATTTTACTCAGCATTGTTGTGATTTATGTCAAACAGATACAGGACAGTCCAGTCTGCAATCCTTACTGTCATGTGCAACCCCTGCAGACGTCACTGCTGCACATAAAACTTCATGTAATAATCTACTTGATAGACCAGATTACAAACAAAATGATTCTCTGGATATTTTGCTCATAATTAAAACTTGTGGATTTATCCAGTGACTAGTTGGTTACCACTGATTTCACTTTGGACAATAAATCTGTGCGATACAATACGATCAAGCTGCCTTCGCTGTGCACTCTCAGTCTACTGGCAGCAGATTCAAACTCTTGTATTGCTGTAACGCTGAAGGAGATGGAGCTGGGCTTGGATACCAGGAGGCAGAGTTCAGATCGGATCAGGTTCACCCTCAGCTGCAGCCATCAGCACCGCAGGAGCAACAAATACAACAGAACTTAGCTTTGCATTCATCACCTACAATAACCTGCTGCAGTCTGGTAAAGGATATCACACGGCTGTACGTGCTACTGAAGATAACTGGAATTTCTACAGGTTCTGTGCAGACTGATTCATCTAATTGTTTTTATGCTTTTTATGCCTTTTACTGCTACACAGTCAGACAGCCAAGCACATTCACATCTACAGACAGTATAGGACCAACAATTAACCTCAGCATGTTTCTGGACTGTGGGAGGAAGCCGGAGAACCCGGAGAGAACCCACGCTGCACGGGGAGAACATGGAGACTCAGGCGTCCAAAACGGGACGTGAACCAGAGATCTTCTAGCAGCGAGGCGACGGTGCTAACCACCGATCCACTATCTATGAACAGAAAGCTTTAATCTTAGACAACTGAGATGAAGCTCCATCACTAAAACAAATGATAAGAAATAAGGTTCTCAGTTATATAATCTGTTTATAAAAGCAGTGAGATCTCCACTCTACTGTATCTGCTGTACAACATAATACTGCCCACATGTCAACTAATAATCATCTCAATAATGATTCAAGGTTAAGTTCAGCATTATGTGGACTTTTACCTGATTGTTCTATTCAGGGCTGGACCTGAATATCCTGATATTCGGTTGCTGTGGTGTATCCGGTGGTATCCGCCCGCCACCCGCTGCTTAGGATTAAAAACTGGTTTTATATCTAAATAACCATTTAAAATAGATTCATCTTTAATTTGTGCAACCCTGCGTTCTGTTTATCGTGCTTTTTTTCCCCCCAGATTGGTCCATGAAACACGCAGCATGTCTTCTGCTCAGTCTACAAAAACACTGTGAGCCAACCGAGCAGAGCGAGAAGTGAAAGGCAGTGAGCTGAGGCCTGCTGGTTGGGGTCCTCATCAAGGGGTTTGCGCTGAAGAATTTCAGGAATGTGCTGTGTGCAACCGGGAGAAGAGCATGGACTACTGATCACGCCTTATGCAATGGAGCCTCCATGGACCCCTGCCTTCTTTTGTTTATGTGCACTCTGACAAAAACAAGGTTGCGATGAAGCGGCGTACACGACTGCAGCAGGGGAACGAGAAGTCACTACGGTTCTTGTTGTCTGGGGAACGTGGTAGTAGCGTCTGGACAGTGGATGCAAACTTCTGGTTTCAGCTGGACATGCATTGTGGGGTTTGCACTCATCATACAGAGCTTCATGGTGCTAAATTAAATGTTGTGCTTTCGCATGTAGAGGCAAAAACTGCAAGGCACCGCAAGATGGTCAGCATCAGCCTCTGCAGCTGAAATGCATCCATAAAACTTGCTGCACACATTCACAGCCTGGCAGGTCAACAAACTGTGCAGCTCCTAAATCAGAGTGAACGTATGAGGCAGGCAGCTCTTGTAAATCAGTTACAGAAAAAGAGCCGGCTTCAGGGTTCAACGACACGAAGACAAACAAGATTTTGAAACGATCCTCAAATCTGTGTTCAGAGCAGATTCCTCTAAATGGAAGTTCTGCTCCTGAAAGTTCAGATGAGTCACTTCCTGTCAGAGGATTTTCCACAGTGACCCTACATGTGTTTTAAATGAGATAACCACAAACAGGGCATTCTGCTGGATCACTCTCTCGTCTCTGCTACTGCCTGTATTTGCAAAATTGTAGAAGACTTCTAAAAACTGCCTGATGAGTCTTTACAGGCTGTGATGCTTCTGTACAGCAGCAGAAGCCCTTAATTAGCTGCAGGGATATTTGCACACTGACATGCTGTTCATGGGGCTCTGGCATCGTGGTTTTGACCATTTAAAACCTTTACACTGCAGCAGACTAATTACCGAGGCATGTCAAAAGGCTAATTACACCCTCACATTCAGCTAGAAAAATCCCTCAGCTAAAGAGTCCAGCCACAGAGACCCTCACTGACCGCCAAGACAGAACCAGAACCAGGTATAGTTTGCACAATACGAGGAATTTGTTCTGGTGGGTTTGTGCAACAATAATATAGAAAAATAGAAGATGCAATATAAATATAAAATTTAAAATAACAGTGAAACAGTGCAGGAAAGTTTCCCTCCGTTCCATTCCACATAGAGGCATGTATGTATTAGAAGAACTAGATGCCAGACGTATAGATGCAAACTTCTCACCCAGCACATGAGTCAAAAACATTTTTCTCTCCACAATATGCACCTACTGCACATGTGCACCCCACTGGCCCCACCCACACAGCGCTGCTAGACACTCATGTGGTAAATAAAACCAACTGCCCAGGCTCGACAAAGTCAAAATCTCTAAAATGTAGAACATGAACTGACCTTGTTACAGATTGGATTGACAGATGTTTTTATACTAAAGGAATCTTTGTTGGGCCTCACTCACCACTAAGAACACGACTAAAGGTTTAAGGTGAGAGCCTGGTTTGCTACACGATAAGAGAAGTCTGTTTATATCGACACAAACGCCTTCACAACACAAAATCCTGGAGTATTATATTTTAGTTGCTGTCTATAGCAAAGCTCGCCTTGAAAACTGTGTGAAAGTTATTATACACATCCACTCAGGGCTGGGTAACACACCTGAACATTGTTCCGTGGTAAAATGTTCAATTTCAGTTGATATTGATAATTTTAATGGCCCATTTCTAATAAAGACCAGGAGAAGCCCTTGAGCCATGTTACCGAGTAGCACAGGTAGCAAATGGAACGTTAAGCATAACAATGAGAAATACATGAACAATTTTAACATGAGTAATTTTACGGGCTACGAGGTTAAGATTCAGCGGTTGGTCAGGACTGGACGCCACTAGATGAAGACCCTGCCCCGGCCTCCAAATGCACCCCAACGTCAAATCTGTTTTTAGACCACAAAGCCCATCTAGCCAAACACCACAGTTTTCACCAGAAGAGGCCTGCAGGTGCAGACAGGGGTGATAAAGGTGGACTAGCATCCCTTAGGAGACCTGAGGGCGAAGGAGCGCCGTTATCAGCGGCTGTGATAGGCTGTTTGCATCTAATGAATTTAAGTAAAACTATTTAACATTCTATCATCCTGTTGTTACTGAAGTAGTGCCGATGGCGAGCACATATCATTATTGTTTTGTCACTGAGACAGTCGCTGCATTCCTGTCTGCTGTGTTCGTCTATCTGCCAAGTCTGACATTGTTTACGGTGATATTTAGAGGAAAACACTCGACAAGGACATTAAGAGGGCAGAACAACTGCAGCTAATCGTCGTCTTATCCAAGTTGAACTAATCTGCAGTGTTCCAGGGCTGCTACGCCAGAGTTTTGTTTCTCTCTGCGGCCCTGGAAGAGATCTAACACCCACAAAGGTGTGTGGAAAGCACTCCCAGTATTACTTCCTGTATGCACTGCTATGAGTTAGACCACAGGAGTAAACTTCACCTGCTGGATGTCTGACCTGTCCATTGAGCATGGCATGGACAGAGATGTAGTCAGAGCTAACCAGCTTCTGTTGAAGCCTCCATTTCACTACTGGAAAAACAGACTTTCAGGGAGCTTTAGGGTCTTTCCTCAGGGAACAGGAGCCCTTTGGGGAACTCACTCTCTCTCGGGGGAGTTTTCAAAAGTTCCAGCTAGATGATGTCACCATCGCCTCAAGCACAAAGCCTCCCGTTTGTTACCAACACTTCAACAGTCAAGATATGTATGTTAGGTGCTACGAAGCAAGCGTCAGCCCTCGGCTCGCTCGTACAAAGCAGAAGGGGTCTAATCATATTCTATAAGATCATTACAGGTTCGTCCATTGCTGTCCTATTAACCACAGAAAAAAGTAAAACTAAATGCACTTTCTTACTGTTGACCTACAACAACTTGTCTTCATTTCATTTTCATTTAGCAGACGCTTTCATCCAAAGCGACGTACATCTGAGAGTAGATCTCATTTATCCACCAACGGCGACATTGGGAGCAACTTCAGGTTCAGCGTTTTGCCCAAAAACACTTTGCCTGTGGAGGAGATCAAACCGCCAACCTTACAATTAGAGGCCAACCTGCTCTACCACCTGGACCACAGCCGCCCACCTGACTGTGGAAAGACACCTCGTACGCCAGATTGAACAGAAACATGTCAGCAGGCTTTCCTCCACTTTGTCCCGCCGTGCCAGGCATGACGTCTTGTTTCTACTGGCCGTGTGGTTACGCAACAGCACACAGGGTCAGAGTTCAGCATATTTCAACTTTGTGGCAGCAGGCGGTCAACCTGACTGACCTCCGCTGTGCAGCGGCACATCGTCATCGAAATGAATGAGCACGGCGATGCCATTAAAGGCCCGTTAGTCGTGGCTGGGAAGGTCTCAGATGACAATAAATTCAAACTAAATTAAATTTTGTTGGAAAAGAAATGCCCTGCGTTATCATCTTTTAGCAGCAGGAATCCATTAGATGGTGTGTGCACGTGTCCATCACAGTAAAGTCACATTCAAAGCTTCTACTGGAGTCACAGCTACAGAGATTTGGAGTTTGGTGATGAAGTGATGATGTTTTTTAAATCGATACTCGTATGCAACTCCACAAACAGACATGCTGCTGTGATGGATGAATGACTCCTAGAACTTTTCCTGTAACTCATACGTCTTTGTCACAGTAAATAATGTATTTTGATTCTTTGGTGGATTTATTACTGATCTTCTGGAATAATGGAAAGATTTGCTGAGTTAAAATATACACGCAGCAACTTGATGAACCAGTTCTGGTGATGACCTCTGAACTTCTAGAGTCAGGAAAGTCACTTGAAACCATTTCAAAGCAGATACAGATCCTCAAATCACATGAGTAAACAACTGTAAGTATAAAATACATGATGTAGGAAAAAAACCCAAATATTTTATAAATCAGTGCCTGAACCAGACAACAGTGAGTGAACCAGTAAACTTAGCAGCACCAGCTGGTCCCAGGTCCTCCCGACACAAAACCACAAATCGAACTGGACTTTCATCAGTCTTTACAATGCAAACGACATCACACAGAACAACAGCCCACTGCAATCAGATCCCTTCACTGCCTGGACTCCAGGATCGGGTTTTAAAGGCGGTCGTGTCATCGTTTCCGCAGACAAAGGAGGTCTGCAGGAAAAAAAAACGAGCTGCGACCCTGTCAGCGCTCCGAACCTCCGTCAAAGTTCTCCATCTCACATCTGACTGCTCGTTTCTTTGTTAGTTTTAATTCAACACGTGGTTTCTAAACTTCTTTCTCTTGCTTTTGCTGTAAAGTTACTTTAAACTTTTAGGAGCCGAACACAGATTCCCAAACTTCGGGAAACTTCGGAGAGCCGAGGCTTTGTGCAACAGGCTGCTCTCTCCAGCCGAGCGCAAACAGCAGAGAAATGCCAGAGCTCAGCCTTTGTTAACTCCTAAACGCGACTGGAGACACTTTCTCGCCTTCGGGCGCGCAGAGCCACAGACAGGACGGCGACACTTACTTTGCTCCTCACTTCAGCAGACAGTCCGTAGGCCGGTCCCTTATTGAAATGTGCCATTTTCGTGGCTTTGCGCGTGAAGCCGAACCAGCGTCCTCTGCTGTGCCGCTCAGAGCCCGCAGTGGAAAACTCAGGTCAGGCAGCGGATGCTTCGGTCCGTCCACAAGCGGAGCTGGAGGCTGCGCCGCTCCCACCGCATGTCGTCACGTGATTGACGTAACCACATCGGCCAATCAGAGCCGCCCATACAGGTCGTTATTTGCTGTGTGGGGATGACACACATACGGGTCGCTCCATCTCTAATCAGCACGTCCCCAGAACAGCGGTGGGTAATTATTTTTTCCATGGGGCCACATGAGAAACAGAAAACACTGTGAAGGGCCCAAAGGCTGAACTCAATTCTGCATCATATAAAGTGTATTTTATTATAAAAAAGCAGTTAAAGCATTGTTTTGACAAGCTGGTGGGCGCATATGTTATGATTAAGCAAAGAAAAACGGATTGCCTTGCAAAAAAATGTCATTTATTCAAATTTCCCCAAACATTGGTAAACAAGATGTGAACATTTTCACCATTTGTGACTTATTTTAGTGATCATTTTACATTTCCTGAACTTTTATAGTATAAAATGTGGATATTTCCAAAGATATCTGTAATTTTTTTTTTAGCTCAAGATCCTTCCATCCATCATCTCTACACCTTCACCCTCACCAGGGTCATGGGGGGCGGAGCCTATCCCAGCTGACTCAGGGTGAAGGCAGGTTCACCTGGACAGGTAACCAGTCTATCACAGGGCTACACTTAGAGACAGACAACCAAGCACACTCACATTCACACCTACGGACAATTTACAATCACCAATTAACCTCAGCATGTTTCTGGACTGTGGGAGGAAGCCGGAGAACCCGGAGAGAACCCACGCTGCACGGGGAGAACATGGAGACTCCACGCAGGAAGATCCCGGTGCCCCCACCCCGACCTTCTTACTGCAAAGCAACAGTGCTGCCAACTGCTCCACCTTGCAGCCCTAGCTCAGGATAAATAAACAAATAAAATAAATGTCTGTCAACCAACTGTCTGCAGGGTTTTCCTCAAATTGAAATTTGAACAACAATATTTCAGGAGCCACTAAAGATAAAAGCTGAAGTTGTCGCTGCTGTTTCTCACCATGTGATTGTTTTAGTGTCTGCATTAATGAACAAGAAGATCGTACAATCCCTGATTAAAGTCCCATCGTTGGACATGCTTTATGCATTTTATCCAAAAAGCTGATGATGCAGAAGTCAACTAATGATGTTTTCTGGACCTTGATACAAAACATAACAGCGAGTACAGAGCGCATGAACGTCACTGGTGAACACACTCCTGCTCGTCAGCATTTGAGGTTAAACACATGGCAGGAAGGAGGCTGGAGGTGTTCAGACATCTGCAGGTTCTTTATCTGAGAGAAGGTGTTTGCTTGACGGGCATGATGGCGTTCATTCTCAAGTCTCTGCAGAGGGAAAAGAGAAAAGATCCTCACAAAGAGATGGCAGCTTTATCTGCAGACATCAGACGTGTGAAGGGAGTGTTGAAGCAAAAACTTCGGTTGAGAGAAGACAGGAGTTTGCTGTGATCATCCATCCATGCCCAACTATAGAAACAGACATGCAGATGGACTCGTCCCTTTGGTCCAAGACTGAGACAGTTTGGGCATCATGTTATATAATTCCTATGTTAATGCATTTTGGCTGATCTGAAGTCAGAAGTAAATTCTGTCTTGTATCAGTGACACTTGTGTATTTACTGCTGTTGAACTGAGTGTCTAGTTCAGGGCCTGTATTTCCACTACAGCCTTTCTACGATCTCTGAGCGGTGACTATTTTCAATCAGAAGACATTTACCAAACCCTTTCTGTGGAACCAGTGTGAGCGTCTCAGTGTGAGTCCAACCTTCATTGTTCATCCAGTCAAACAGCTGCTGCGCTGAGTTTCTTCTGCACAAATTTTCAGAGAATGTCTATAAATAGTCCCAGATGTTAGGCTGGGCAGAAACTTCAGCTCCTTCTCTCCCCCTCCTTCTTCTGCTTCTCCTCCTCCTATTTGGTTTAGTTCAGAGAGTCATCTCAGCGCTCTTCCTGTCCACGGCTCCAACCAGGAACAGGAAACACAGCACAGAGAAAGACAAACAACGTAGAGACAATGTGAGAGACACAACAGTTAAAACAACACCCTCAGATGCTCTCACCCAGTGTGTGAAGCTGTTAGTACAGCCTCATCTAATGCACCAGGTCTTACACTTAGTGCTGCACAGACACTTTTAGCAGAAAAGAATGATGTTGTAAGATGCTCACATTTTGTCTGCCACACCACAGCTCCACTGAAATGCAAAAGTTGATGTCGTGATTAATGTTTTATGTGCCTCTCTGATAGTAACCCTGCAAATCTTGATTTTTTTTTCTTCATCCCAATCACATGATCTGATGGAATAATCATTAAATTGCATCATTATTATACTAAATGACTTTGCGGTCGTGGGCATTCAGGACTGGTTTCATAAAATAAGTTACCTGCAAGTTGCACATTACAGTTTGTGAGTGGCTGGTCTTACTTCGCCAGCCAGTTGTGTTGTGTGAGCAGAGTGTACGCCCTGCTTCCCTGTCTCCTCCAGCACACCTTATCACCTGTGGAAATGAGAGAAACACCTGTATGTTGGATCTTGGCACGCCTCTGCCAGGCTGGCTGACAATTACAACTAAGCACGTCCTTGTCACCACTCAGTTAAATCGGGTTAATAGTTGAGTTTGATGCATTAACAGCTGCTTCAGATTTTATGCACCTCTGTCCTCCACACAACCAGCATGTTGTTACCTGTAGCCACCAAGTAGACTGATTGGTAAAGAGGAATGTGTGTGCAGTTAACACAGAAAACACAACTCAACAATATAAAAAGCAGGAGCATTTATTAGAGCATGTGTGCCGCAACATATTGTTACACTGTTCTTCCAAGAAAAATGGATTTGGGGTATTTATCTCTGAGAGCGGACCACTGCACGAAGAAGTAGTCTGATATCGGATACAGGATCTTCCCCGTGAGCGATAACGTCTGCACCCGGCAGATGCTCTCAACGTAAACTATCAGGACTTTCTTCATTCCCAGGATGCCGAGCAGGAGTCCCGCCACACACAGGGGAACGCAGGTCCCCGGGCCGTTACACAGCACCTGAAACAACACACACAGGACGGGAATGAGCGCTGCTGAAGGACGTCAGACACACAGAAAGAGCAGGCTGGTCAGGACGGGTCTGTAGCAGAACTCCTCCATCACATGTAGACAATGGCTGAAACAAAATACTGCTCTACTGTCTTCATATGTTAGTATTTAGGACATGCAGTCGTATAATACGTTTGTCTCCAAAGAACATCAAGCTGTAGGTGAGAAATACGCAGGTTCTACTAACAGTGAGTGCTCATATATTAATACTGTACAGTTATATACTTAAAGATATCTATAAAGCAACAAACCATCCATATTCTCACTTTTATTCTGATTTGCAAATCCTTGTTTACGGTTCATTACTTCTGCAGCTTCAAATGTTTTTGCTTTTATTGTGCACACAATCCTGCTTCAGACGATCCACCATCAGCCACAGGCAGCCTGAATGATTACAGGCCAGTTGCACTTACACCTGTGATTATGAAGTGTTTTGAGAAACTGGTTTCACAGCACGTCAGGACCAGCCCGCCCCCCGCCTTCAACCCACATCGGTTTGCCTACAGGGCCCACAGTCTGTCAGACTCAGCCCCCTCAGAGGAGGGAGTCTGGCCTTCTTGGACTGTGCTGCACACAGAAGAAGACAGAAGCCTGGATGTAAAGATCTACAGGAAACCCACTCACACTCAGACCAATATTAGCTGTTCGACTCCCACCACCCACTGACACACAGGCTGGGAGTTATCAGAACCCGACAACACCGGGCCCAGAACGTGCCTACCAGAACAGCAGGAAAGGAGGAGGACCAGAAGCACATCACAACAGTAGTGACGGCCTGATGAAGCCTCATGAAGCCTTGATGGTTTCTGTGCAATTGGTTCAAGAAAAGGTTCATTTCTGGAGGCTTCATGTGCACACAAACCCCCCTGCTGGTCCAAACATGTAATGTCATTTCAACTATCAGAATCAGAATCCTTTTTATTGTCATGATGCACACGCTGCTTCTATACACACAATAACACTACAGTGGGAAGTAGCGACGAGCATGTAGCCCAAACACAGGAAAAGACCTCATATTTTACCACAAATAAATGATAATAGCTATGAACGATATCGTTGGGATCACTTTCAGAGCGATCTCAGAACAGCTTCTCTCTGCCTGGGTATATTTTTTGTCTTTTCTGTTTGAATGGATACGGAGCTTATAGCAGCTGGAGCACACAGCTGCTCAGCGCTGGTGTTTACAGAATGTTAGCGTTGGTCAGTGTGGGTTCACACATCTGTACAGTGATCTCTGTAGTTAATAGTGTGGACGGACCAGAACAGGAAAACTGGTTAATGCTGACTGTTGGTAGAAAAGAACGACAAAAACATCCCAGTATATGCGCTGTCTGATGGAAAAACGTGGCTCAGACACGAAATTCTAACTGAAATGTATTGGTTTGAAATTTGTGTTGGGGGACACGGAAAAGTCGGCAAGTTGTGTCCCAGGACACAAATTAATAGATTAAGTTTTGTGATTACTTCACCAATTGCTGAGACTGGGTTGCACATTCACACCTACAGACAATTTACAATCACCAATTAACCTCAGCATGTTTCTGGACTGTGGGAGGAAGCCGGAGAACCCGGAGAGAACCCACGCTGCACGGGGAGAACATGGAGACTCCACACAGAAAGATCCCGGGTGTCCTCACCGGGTTCTTCTAGCTGTGAGGCGACGGTGCGAACCACCAGGCCAGCGTGCAGCCCGTGATCAAAGTCCTGACTTCCTATCTGTGTCAAAACTACTTTATTTAAACACTATAAGCATACACGTTTCAAAACAGTTGTATCTGCGTGCTACTCAGAACCAGAGCAGTCGGGACTCCAACATGAAATAGCTTTGTTTCACAGCAGGTCTACGATGACTTTCCTCTAAGACAAACCACTAGAGCTGGAGGACAGTCCAGGAAACATTACTGCACAATGATCTTGAAATTTATTATCTTTCAAGCTAAAAGTCACTGAGCTGAATTTTCCTGCTGCACAAAAATCGAAGAAATGTGAAGATTATAAAGGCAGAGAGCAGAAATTCACCACATGTGGGTGCCTTAGTGGCAGCAGTGAAGGTAGCTCAGGCAGACTCAGGACAGAAGGGGAGACAGCTCAGATAAATAAGTGACCTCAGAACTGAAGGAGGCTGAGGGAGTTTGGGTTCACAGGAAACCAGACGGAGCTGAAGTCTGGAGAAGTCATCATGCAGCTCCACAGCACAGACACAGCAGAACTCTAATCCTCTCCACACTGCTCGGAAAACAACAGCTCTGCACTCTGCCTTCGCCAGTCAGAACACTTCTGTCATTCTTACAGCTCAACAATAGACGTACAACAGTCCCCTAACATCCACACAGTGAAGTGGTTCATGGAGCAGCAGATGTAAGGATTAACATGACAAACCACTCACTTGTTAGCTGGAAAAATGATGTGCTCAGTTAAAAACACATCTTCAAGTCAACCATCAACAGCAGCAGATCTCACCATTTTACACTCACTCTGCATAAAGTAATTACAACAATGGAGACTGAAATCTTATTGTCCTTATTTCCAGGCACTGGATGTACACACACTTATATTATCTGGCAGTTGTCGGCTTTGTAACTTGATTTTTTCTGGTGGCCCCAGCTGACTGGAGATGATCAGAATCTCAGCTGTTGAACCTGCAAATTCCCCTTTAGGCAGAATCAGTTCCATGCTCATGAGTGTGGTGTGGCTGGACGTTTATGACTGTCGGTCAGCCATTCTGCATTTATAAGCCTGCCTGGAACATTCTTGGCATGACTACTGTGGACATTAAATCCCCAGTTTTGTTTCCACCTAGCCACCAACAATCAGACGGTCTGCTGGACAGACATCCAGGGTGACTGGTCACAGGTCTGGAATCTGATATGACTACAGTCATCAGGTAAACATGCATTACACACAGACCAGGAGCAAGACACGTCATCTGTACGTTACCACAACCGACAAGCTGACAGATTCTAAGTTCATTAAAAATAGTCTATAGTAGATCTTCTATCCATTTTCTTTTGCTTATCCAGGGTTGGGTTGCGGAGGCAGCAGTTGAATCAAGTCATTCAAGGCATAACTCTCCCTACCCACGCTTTCCAGTTTGTCCCAGGGGATCCAAGGCATTCCCAGGTAAGATGAGATATGTAGTCTTCTCAGCAAGTTCTGGGTTTAACCTGGTGAAAATCCTTCCAAAGAAAGTTGCCCAGGAGAGCTCCTTAATCCTTCCGGATGTCCCAGCTCCTCACACTATCCATAAAACTGGCCCCAGCCACCCTACAGATGAAACTCCATTTGGCCACTTGTATCCACCACCTCATTGGTTCAGTCACTACTCCGTCTTATGCTTCATTTTTCCATCATTTGTGAGCAAGATTCCGAGAGGCAGTAACTTCCCCCAACCAAACAATCCACTGGTTTCAAGCAGTGAACCATGGATTGGTGCTGACCGNCTTCAAACTTTTCATTTGAACATGTTATTTAAACGTACAACAATAAATCAACATTATATGAACATATATACGTATAATCTGCTATTTACTGATTATTTTTGCTTTATTTTATCTATAACATGTCGTCATTTTTACATTATTATATTTTACAATTGTTTAGATTGTTGTTTTCAGAGAAAAGCTTGTATCGCCGATCTTCCCCACAGAACCTGAACGCAGCATGTGTTCAGGCAGCGAAGGCAGCGCAGCATCAGGACAGGATGGACAGCTAGCGGTGTGCGCCTCTGCTCAGACGGCGTTAGGCAGAGACCAGTGACAGGTGGGTACCATGTCATCACCCTCATGCTCCGTGTGTCGCTCCACTGTGGACGGTGCTGCTCGGAGCTTGCTGTGTGTGTTTGCGGCTTGTTGGCGCAGCGGCAGCGGCTGTGCTGCTGCGCTACAGGTGCACACAGGCTGCATGTGCGCACACGGCCGCGTCCTTCACACCGTCACTGTCTCCGCAGACAGAAGGTCATCTGAGACGCAGCTCGTCCCGGTGGATGGAGCGGCGCTTCTGCAGCGGATGAAGGGAGCTGCTGGAGTGTGTGTGAGTGTGTGTTCACAGAGTGTGTGTTCACAGTGCAACACAAGAGGCTGCCCACCCCAACACACAGGACACACGCATCCACACTCATGTACAGGTACACTCCAGGATGCTGCAGTGCCCTGTGGACGAAATGGTACAAAAAACTGATGTCGTTTGTGATGTGGTGCAGCTGACCGGATGCTGTCATGGTGCCTCAACAGCAGGACTGCTCTGAGGTTTCATCAACCAACTGTTGTTTTGTCAGCTGGAATTAAAACACTCAGTCAGTCATGTGTGTGTGTGTGTGTGTGTGTGTGTGTGTTGCAGTAGGAGGCAGTTGTGCCCGAGGGAGAGCAGTGTGGCAAGATAGATATGTGTGGGTAGGAAGTGCTGAGCAGCTTCCAGACCTGAGACATGGGACATTGCTGGTTAATCAATCCCTTCATATGACAGCATTCTGTCATTCAGACTCTCTCACACAGACTCCTGTTATGTAGATAAAAATCCATCCACAGCTGTGTAACACTTCACCTGTCTTTTTTAAAGATATTTTTTGGCCTTATTAAATAGGACAGAGAGAGACAAGGGAAGGACCTGCAGCAAAGGGTCATGAGCTGGACTTGAACCCATGACCGCTGCCTTGGGGACTGTAGCCCCCATACATGCAGCTCAGCCAGGTGAGCTACAGCAGCTCTCCACAGGTCACCTGTCTGATGGATCCTGATCCTCTCCATGTCGGGATCATTTCTCGTTGAAGCTCATGATGAAGTTGTTGCTCCGTCAGTGAATGCAGCAGCTCTCTCTCTTGTTCAGCAGCACATCGAGGAAACGTAATGCTAAAGACATCTTTTGAAAAACAAACAAACAACAACAACAAAAACACACAGGCCCTATAAAAAGAAAACTAAAAGGATCTCTTTGATTTGACCAATTTAACGTTGGTTAGATTCTGATATCTTTTAAATGTATTTTCTTGTTTCAGAATGAGGACTGTCTAGTCCGTCACTACAGACCCTGCCAATAAAAATCACATTTCTTTTACTGATTTACCATTTACCTGTGGTGTGTTTACATGTTGGAAAGCACATCAGGACACATCTAAAAGCGTAACTTTGAGACACAGAGATTCGTTTTTAGTTTAATCTACTACTAAAGAAGCTCTTTACCATTTCTCGTACCTCTCTTAGGCCCACTGAAGTCTTTATAGGCAGACACCACAGAAGAAGAAAGATGGACTCCATCTCTATGATGTGTGGCAGCCGGAGCCCCGTGTTCCTCACAGCCTCCTCCTCCCACCACCTCCACCATGCCCAGGCCTGTCTGCTGCCCAGTGTCATAAAGAACGGAGTCGCTGATGTAGGAAACTCCCGTCTGCCGGTGCAGCCCACCGTGGCCATCCTGGGCTCCGGCGACTTCTCCAAGTGCCTGACCATTCGAATGCTGCGTTGTGGCTTTCATGTGGTGGTGGGCAGCCGCCATCCGAAACTGGCGGCTCATTCGTTTCCTCACGTGGTGGATGTGACGCACCATGAAGACGCTGTGGGGAAGGCCAACATCGTGTTCCTGGCTATCCGTCGTGAGCACTACCCAATCCTGTGGGACCTCAAGCATCTACTGGAAGGTACAGAAGACACAACGACAGCACGAACTTTTTAAAGTGGATTTTAAATAACAGAATTTGCACATTATATCGACTGAACCGTACATAGGACTCATCTAAACTGGTCAAAAATATGTACATTTTTTTAAAGACAATATAGATTGTAAGGCTAATGAGCTGCCAGGCGCCTTGTTCAGACTGAAACAGAACCTATTGATCTCACAAAGGAAATGATTTCTTTATCTTTCTCAAAAAGTGTTTTGTCAACGACAGAATTCAAAAGACGGTTGTATAATGAACGTGAGCTGGTTCACTGTGATGTGTCCACTGTCATTAATCTGCTTCACGGAGCTCGTTCTCGAGACAAGAGCTGATCAAAGTTACTGTAGTGGATCAACTAATGCAGGTGTAATAATTTACAATAATTCAGAGTGATGCCATTCTCACAACATGCTGCCACTGACAAAGGTAGAAGCAGATCGGCTTTGCTGCCAAGAATGAGTTGGAGTCCCCAACAGCCTGCAGTGGTCTGTTGTGCAGATGTAGTTTAACAGATATTGAATGTATTTATAGATGTTTGTCTTGTTGTCTTGCAGGGAAAGTCCTGGTGGACGTCAGCAACAACAGGAGGGTGAACCAGTATCCAGAGTCTAATGCCGAGTATCTGGCTTCACTGCTGCCCGGCTGCGTCGTGGTCAAAGGCTTCAATGTGATCTCAGCGTGGGCCATGCAGCAAAGCTGCCCTAAAGACGCCAGCACACAGGTACAACCACAAAGATTCTGTCCTTTCAAAGAACAACAAACTCTAAACAACATCCACTTATGTTGTTTCTGGAGATTTCTTTGGCTTCACCATCTCCAATCATGGAGTTATTGGCTCGGTTATTGTTGTCATCTTAGTTTGGACCTTCAGTCCAAGGATAGAAGGTTATTTACTGCTTTAAAGAGCTCTATCTTTGTTAATTGTTTTCATTTATTCTACGTATACAGTCTGAAATGTTCTGTATATTTACATTGCTGAAAGGTAATGAAAGGATGAATTGTTCAGCTCCACCATGGTTCCTCTCATGAGGCGAGGTACTGATCAGTCATTCCAGTTTTCTGTCGGTGCAGGTTCACCCCTGATAAAAGGGAGACAGCCCTCTACTCACACTCTGAACTGCTCACTGCTAAGGCAAGCTGCTAAACCCAGCTGTATAAAACAGCACCTGGAGTTTCCTAAAACCAAAGCTCAGTCTAATTCCCTCGTGCTAGGACAGCGTGATACTGAAGGTAGATACAGCTGCAGACAAGAAACCCTCCAGTATTGCACATAAAATAGAGAAGCAACTTGCTCGTCTGCAAATGGTGTCCTTGAGCGATGGCTCATCGACCTGTGTGTAATAGTCCTTGGAACAACAATGGAGCTTTGTGGCAAAGAAAACTATGTCCTGTGCTGATTGTCATATCCCCACACTGTCCCTCCACCCACTGCACCTCTAACCAGCTCTCCTCTCCTTGGTCCTGGCTTTTTACAGGTGTTCATATGCAGTGATTCGGTGGAAGCTCGGCAGCAAATCATGGAGTTATGTCGTCAGCTCAACTTCCAGCCGGTGGATATGGGCCCCCTGTCTTCTTCCCGGGACATTGAGAACATGCCCATACAGCTGTTTCCTGGCTGGAAGGGCCCCGTCCTCGCCGCCGTGGCCCTCGCCATCTTCTTTTTTGCTTACTCTTTTGTGCGAGACATAATCCACCCGTATGTGAAATACAAGCAAAGTGACTTCTACAAGATCCCCATAGAGATAGTGAACCGGACGCTGCCCACTGTGGCCATCACTCTCCTGGCTCTGGTGTACCTGGCGGGCCAGCTGGCCGCTGCCCACCAGCTCTACTACGGGACCAAGTACAGGCACTTCCCACACTGGCTGGAGGGCTGGCTGCAGAGCCGGAAGCAGCTGGGTCTCCTCAGCTTTTTCCTCGCCGCCGTCCACGTCCTCTACAGCCTCTGCTTGCCCCTGAGGAGGTCTGAGAGGTACCTGCTGCTCAACACCGCCTACCAGCAGGTCAGTAGGACAAAGCCTGTGAAAAGCAGATGTTTTCCACCAAAGTAAACAACTCTCCTTTGCTTTATACACAACTGGCCTGATAAGGGCTTCAAGCAGGGTTCTGTTTTTTTCATCGCTGCTTGTGATCATAAGATGTTGCATATTCATGTACTAATGTGTGACCAGACTGTATTTTTGGGTTAAGCAGCTTACCTTTGTCCCAGGCCTTCCTCGCAGGTTAATCTGGCCACACGTGAACCACGACGACTGTTATGAATTCCAGTTTTCTGTGTGTCTGCAGGTCCACGTTAACGTGGAGAACGCGTGGAACGAGGAGGAAGTGTGGAGGGTGGAGATGTACGTTTCGTTTGGCATCATGAGTCTCGGCCTTCTGTCCCTCCTGGCCATCACCTCCATCCCCTCCGTCCACAGCACGCTCAACTGGAGGGAATTCAGCTTCATACAGGTACACAAGCACCGAGAGGTTTTACCTCCGCTGCATTTGTTTAGCCTCTCTCATGAGAGCCAGAGGACACAAAACTGTAGTGGCAACTGACAGGGATGAGAGTAAACATGATTTAGTTTATTTCAGCTAAGCAGCATTTAGCATTTGTGCTTTTTCTGCTCCAACGGGCTGTCCAGCAGGAGCCATACGTTATGTGTCAGTAACAATTCACAGAATCAGTAAACAGGAGAAAAGGGAAATTGAAATATTAGTAACAAAAAAAACAAAACAGTAAAAGGTGTTTCTCCAGTTTTATGCTTTTACATGCAGCGTTTTGACGCCTACCTGCTGTTTAGATGTCTGTCTGCATTAGAAATCAGAGATAACGACATCCTGAATCACCTTTACATGCCATTTGTCACAGCCTGTAACCGCTGACCATATTCATCAGTGGGTCACATCAGCAGCTGATTTATAAAACCACTGCATGCATCCTGTTCACCTTTTAACCTCACATCTCTCCCTTTGCGCCTCTCGTTATGCCTGAACAGGCTGGAGCAGGTGATGTTGGATGTGTGTTTTGCACAGGGGAATGTTAGCGGGAGCTGTGAGTCTGGGTTTCCTCTCTTTGTGGTGTGTTGTTACTGTGAGTCTGCTTGTCTTTGCTGCAGTCCACTCTGGGCTACATCGCCCTGCTCATCGCTACCTTCCACGGCCTGCTGTTCGGCTGGAAGCGAGCCTTCGAGGAGGAGGCCTACCGCTTCTACCTGCCTCCCAGCTTTGTGGTGTCCCTGGCGCTGCCGGTGTGCGTCATCGTCGGGAAGGTCCTGATGCTGCTTCCCTGCGTGGCCCACAAGCTGCACCAGATCCGCAGGGGCTTGGACAACAATCAGTACCGGTGCCAGCGCCTGGAGCCAGTGGGCTCAGCTGCCCACATTTCCCCTGAGAGAGTCACCATCATGTGATCACGGAGGGGTTTTCACATACGCTGCTACAGCAAGCTGCTTTACTGGACCTGATCCATGTGACTCGTGTTGGAAGGACACGTTATTTTCATTCTGTCAATGTGAACAGTTTCTGCTGACATGTGAACTCTGTACTTGTGTCCTTATAACTGTGACTGTTGACTGGAGCTGCTGACCCTGTGCTATGTTTCAGCTGTTTGCCCTTTAAAACACTGAATATTCTTCTCCTGTCAACGTGCTCCCGGTACTTTGGCAGTATTTAATCTGTTCATTGCTTGTAAAGAAGAACTCCAATTTTACACATTAAGTAAACTTTCCTGCTTCTACTTCGCCTGTAAAAACAGTTGGATATCGTCTTATATTTGACCCTAGAGGAGCTTTGTCATGTCTGAAAAAAAAACCTTTACACTGTCATCGTGATGTCAGGGAGGATGGAGGAGGTCTCCTGTGTGTGATGCTGACCTGTAGCAGCTCTTTAATTAGTATTTCTGCTGGTAGGCTGACAAATCTCATTCAATATAGTACCTTCTTTTTTCCTTCCAGGTCCTAACAGATAATGGCAGAAATAATTTATTCACCAGGCTGGACAATATTACCAGTTACTATCATCACCTACGACGCTTAAAACTATTCTCTTTCTGGTCTCACTTCAAACTATAAAGAAATGTTTTCAGGTATTGATTCTGCAATATATCTGTGTGTTCTATTTCCTGTCTGTTGGGGCTGTGCTACAGTACCGATGAATATTGTGTCTATAATCAGTGAGAGCCACGGCTTGAAGAGTTTCTGTTGGTGTTATTTGTGACCGAGCGTTCAGGCACAACTTAGAAGGACACTGAAGCTAAATGTGGTGACATCAGAGCTGTGAATGTTGGGATGTGATCCAGAAGTAACTGCAAACATTTACCAAGAAATAAAGACAAAACTTGGAAGAAAAAAAAAGTTGCTTACTGAACTTGTGCTGAAGTATCATCACCCTGACGAACATCTCAGTTTCTNAATAACCTTTGAAATTTTAACTTCTTGGACATCAAGTAGTACTTCGTATGGAATACTTTCTGAGTAACCCATATAACTAGTGCTTAGGGTGGGATGCCACGCCGCCATGCACTCCAAGAAGGATTCTTCCTCTCAGCTCCGTCGTCACAGCCATCTTGATGTCGTCCACGTCTTCTAAACAGGTCCCCTTGATGACCCCCTTGAGCTTGGGGAAGAGGAAACAATCCCACGGAGCCAGGTGGGGTGAGTAGGGAGGTTGCTCCAGCACGGAGATGTTCTTCTCAGCAGGACCTGTGGGATGCTCAGGGTGTTGTGAGCAGGTTGTCATGGTGAAGCAGCCCTGACTTGTCCTGACACAACTCTGCCTCTTCTCACACACTGAACGAACCAAACACCACAGGATCTTTTTCTAGATGTGCTGGTTGACCGTCTGGCCCTGTGGCAAGAAATCACAGTGGACGATGCCTCTCACATCAAAGAATGCAGTCAACATGACTTTGACTTTGGACTTCGACTGTCTTGCTTTCTTCGGCCTTGGTGATGTTGGACTCTTCCACTGAAGGCTCTGGTGTTTGGTCTCCGGGTCGAACTCGAAGATCCATGACTCATCACCGGTGATGACTCTCCCGAGCAAGTCTGGTTCCATTTCAAGACGCTCGAGGATGTCCTGACACATTTGAATGCATCGATCCTTCTGGTCATCGTTCAGCGGTTTTGGCACCATCTTTGTGCTGACTTTCCACATGTCCAAGTCTTCAGTGATAATCTTCCAGACGTTGTCCCGGTTCATGTCCAGCTCATTTGCAATCAGTTGAACAGTCAACCGACACACCATCTGCCTGATGCGCTCAACGTTGGCCTCAGTCCTGTTCGCTGAAGGCCTTCTGTTGAAGTTTTCCCCAAGTGGACCAGAAACTTCAGGTTTGTTTGTTGCTCTGTGCTCATTGCTTGATGACATGAAACAGAGGATATTTATATAAAAGCACGTGGATAAAGTTCAGTGGCTGCAGAGAGCTGAGATCACAGATATATACTCTCGGGCGATTACTTTGAAGGGGAAACTCGTAGTTTGGGTTTGACATATATCTTTTGTTACCGAAACTTGTAACACCTTGTAGTCACAGAATCCATCCATCATCCCTACACCTTAANCAGTAACTTCCCCCAACCAAACAATCCACTGGTTTCAAGCAGTGAACCATGGATTGGTGCTGACCGTCATCGCTGCCACTTCACACTCAGCTGAAGCTGCCCAAGTGCATGACCACGTCATTTACAAAAAGCTAGATGACCTCCTTACACCTTCTGTGTCTTAAGACTCCATTCAATGAATGTCATGAACAAGATCGGCGGCAACTCTAGCAAAGTCTAACACCCACTGGATGTGTGTTTAGGATGCAAACACAGCTCTCACTTTAGCTGTACAAGGGTAGAATGGCTCATAACAATGGCCCTGGTACCCCATGTGCTTGCAACACCACCCACAGCGTCCCTCGTGGGAGCGCAGCTGTAACACGGGCTTTTCCAGATTCTACAAATCATTGACTGGCTGGTCAAACTCCCATGACCCCCTCTGTAGCTCTGCAAGGGTGAACAGCTGGTCCACTGTTCCATGGCGAGGACAGAATCCACAATGCTCCTCCTTGAGTCGAGGTTCAACAGTAAATCGAACCCTCCTATCCGGCACCCTGGAGTGTAATACCCTGATAGTTGGAGCACACCCTCTAGTCCCCCTTTTTAAAAAATGGGAACCACCACACAGTCTGCCACTCCACAGGTAGCATTCCCAATGTCCATGTAACACTGAAGAGGAGAGTCAGCCAAGACAGAACAACAACGTCCCGATGCTAAGGCACCTTTTTCAGTCCTGTGAGCATCACAAACTCACATACTTCACCATGAACTGTAAGAGTTGTTCTTTCTATCACTTTATTCGTCATCATATTTGGCTTTTGTAAGCAGTGAACTGGTTTACAGCCAGAATATATCTTTGTTATTTCTCAGACGCCTGCTGTACTTGTGTATTTTTATCATTTGACAGTCGTATTTTTTTTGCTGGATATGTCAAAACAAAAATTGTTGTTCATTTAATTCATTGTCAGTTTTTTAACAGATAGGAAACTATCACCTATAATCACTGATACTATTGATACTGTCACTGCAACATACTTTATCTCATCCAGCACTCCTTCTGATGACGTCCACCGTTGTACTTACTCACCCTGCCATACCTGACACTCATGTTCTCCACGGCTTCACAAATTACACTGAGCAGACCCGACCGAGACATTTTCACACTGTTGTATCTATTCCAAGCTGGCCCTTCAGACCACTGAGGGTTCAGGGAGAGGATGTGTAGGAAGAGGAAAGGTTTCATAATTTTTCCTCTCCTTCTGTCTGGGTATAGATCACTAAAGTCAATGGAATATGACTGACTCAGTTTGTACAGCAATATTGTAGTCTGGATAACATTTACTCATGATTCATTGAGCTTGGAAGCCTAAGAAATCCAAAAAGCAAAGGGACTGACTTACATGACAAGGAGACTCAGTGATTTTACACTCGGTGTTGCATACAGGTCTTTGTGGCAAAAACAAAGATCATTTTCATGTGTGACAGTTCAGCATGTTGCCTCCACACAAGACTATATCTGACCTGTTTGTTTTGATCGGCCAGTGGTTTAAACAGCTGTCTAGCACAAACATTTTCCCGTTACACATGTATTTTTCTAGGGGCTGCAAGGTGGCTCGATGGTTAGCATCGCTGCACTCCGCAGTCCTCTGTCAGTAAAGTGTATGTGCAAAGGTACGGCAGTATGCTGCTGTGACTGATGTCTGGGTCCACTCACCACGTCAGGTCTGAGTCGAAAGACCAAAGGGAGGGAGTACTGCAGGGCATGCAGGGTGCTGACAACCGAGGAGCTCAGAGACTGACGAACCTCCCGGCTCCGTGGGATTCGATAGATGGTAAACTGCAGAACACAGTAGACGGTCATCAGACAAGACTCACCCAGAAGAAAAAACTAAAGTTAACATAGAAATAACATAACGTTGCATCGTGGATCCTCTAACATTCTTCTTATCAGTGATAAAATCTCTTAAAACTAAGACTACAGACCATAACAACATTCTGCAAATAGTTTCAGTTATTTTCGTTGCCAAAATAATGAATACAAATTTGCATAGCAGAGTTTTTTTTTCTACCTAATCTTTCATCATGTGTTTTGTCTCTCTTAGGAGGGGTCCCGACTTTTAGATTGGAATCATTGGACATCTACAGAGTAGCTCAAAGTTGTTGAACCTGGATCAGCATCAATAGTGACACTATTAAAAACACTGAAAACACTGAGCTTAATGAATGTGATAATTCAACACTACAATGACTAGGAGCCACTTCCGTTTTGTGGATGTATCATGAATAATTCTTAACATAACACATTTAAACTTTTAAAATACTTTTTGCAGGACTTTAGCATGTAGCGGACCCATTCTGGTACTTTTCCTAATGTCAGTGATGTGACTACTTATTCCTCATACCTGTGATTCAGAGTCTGACTGTCCTCTGGAGCTTTCAAAGGTGCAGATCTTCTCCTGGCTCATCTTGTCAGTGTCGGCAATAACATAGTACCGTGGCGTGTAGGAGGAAGACAGGCACTCCATCAGCCGCAGGATTTCTGTAGTGTGACCACCTATTAACCACAAAACACAGTGTCAGTTACACTTTCAAGATAATAACATTACGATTATACCCATGGTGGAGTGGAAGACACTGACATGTTGGACCTCAGTAATGCTCTAAAGACAGAATGGGAAACTGTAACTGCAGCCAGGTTCAATATTCAAATATTCGTATATCAAAATTGCTATCCGGATATCAGCACAATGACTGAATATTCAGTTATTCGGGCCAGCCCTAGTATAAATTAAGTAAATTAACTCAAACAGATCACATTTATTGACATGCCAGCTCTGCAAAATGAGCGAGAAGCAGGAGAGAAACATTAAAAAGGCATATTTGGTTGCAAAAAGAGATGCAAGGTCAGTCGTATGGAAATGTTTTGGCTACAGGAAGGATTATGTTGACTAAAAACAGATTCTCTGTCTGCAATGTCCAACACAAGTAATTATTTTTACCACTTCAATCTGCAGCAGAAAGCTCTGTATGATGATAGCAAACAGATCTGAATGCCATCCAAAGAAAAAAACAAAAAACAAGTTTAGATGTTCTCGACCAACGTTATATCATGAGATGGTGTATAAATATTACACCACCTTTATTTGTACGCATTTTACGTTTTTCGCGTGTCATTCTACGCTGTTTAGTTCCCACAGTAGTGAGACGAAGTGTCATTTTACAACCAACAATTTATCAGCTGCACAGCCAGAAGATACAAAAACCACTGAGAAGGTACAGCGTGAGATGAAGGTCCCAGCTTTCCTTACATGTTGTGCATGTAGATTATCTTTATGTGCTCTTACACTGATGTGCACTGCGGTATGAATTTGTTCACAGTTTGGCTAATTTGGGAGTAAACCACTTTTGCGTATGTCAGTACATGAAACACTAAAGAGCAAAGTACTGACTGTGGTGTTTCTTCTTCTCTTAAAAGAAAGTACAGTAAATGTTGGTTATTCATGCTGATGTGTATCAGTAAAATATGAATTTGAGATTGATGATTTGTCAGTTTTATCCTTTTAACACTGAAGGCTTATTCATACAGAGTGCTTAAAACACAGTAATCATCTATCATTAAATTACATTTTGGCATGCTAAATGTCATATTTGCATATGGTCGAGTTATATTGATTGATATAATTTTGAAAATTTATTTCTATTCAGATTCACATTGTTACGTCATTTATAATGAAAACGCTTCGTTTCTGTTTTAGTGCCACAAAGTTAGAAATCTAAATTTAATACGGAATTAGTGACATTATGGATAAAAGGACCTGTTTAGGACTTATGTTACGTTTCTGTCCTTACAACGTAAAAACACGCACTTCCGGGTCTAGACGCTAACAGGGTTGCCTTAGCAACGAGCGCAGATTCCCCCCAAACACTTCCGGTGTCACAAAAACACAAAAATTACCGCAATACGATGTACTCTGTTACACTTATTTCATACTACACGTATTATACTGTAACAGCAGCACATCTATCAGTAATTTACTCCGTTTATTTTTACTTTATTAATACAAAAAACACGAGTCTAGTTGTAAAGAACTGCACAACATGTGAAGCCATCAGCTGACGGCTCACTTCTGTCTGACACAAGCTCCTCCTCTCGTCGACGTCTGACGAGCGCTTTACTAACACCCTGAAACAGCTGAAACTCGAACAATACAAGACAACGTTTCACAAGTCACCAGCATGCATCTTAACCTAGCAGACTGAGGACCGGTACCACACATATTCACACGTATCCCGAACTTTACCTGAACCGGCAACCACCAGAACGGCCACTGGACCTTTGGCTCCAGGCTGAGGCTTTTGCTTCTTCACGACAGCATATAACCGAATAATAAATATGAAACACAGAAGTAAAGCCGCAAACACAGCTCCCACCACGAGCGTCATGTTGGCTACGGCGGCTCTGTGGGACCAAACCAGACAGCGCGCTTCGCCTTCCTGTGAATCCCTGAGCTGAGGCTTGCAGGCAGATCGTCCGTTCAGCTGTGTATGTGTGTGCTGCAGCTTTAAGACCGCACTTCCGTGGTTTTCATCCACTGATGAGTTGTTTTGTGTTTTTTTGTTTTGTTTTTTAAAAATAAACTTTATTGGCAAATTTGAATGTACAAAAACATGGCATATAGAAACGTTGCAAAGACATTTTCAAAGTGTTGAGGTAGCTCTAGAACAGAAAAAACAACTTAAAGGAATAACAAAATAAGATGAGGATCTCAGTCAAGCAGCATGAATACGTCCATCAAGGAAAAACGTCTTTGGGCATTTTTGTTTTCAGAATCAGAATCAGAATCAGAATCAGTTTTATTGCCAAGTAATTTTTACATCACCAGGAATTTGACTTGGTCCATTGGTGCAAAGAAGCAGAAAACAGATACCAAAATAAAATAAAATATTAACAATACCAAAAAAAAGGCAGATGTGAGATAGTACAGAGAAGAGATTTTGTGAGTGTTCATTCTTCCACCCATTAAAATGGGGTTTAGTTTTTGCATAGTTACTTAGATGAATAAAATGTTTGGCCAACAGAATCAGGTTTTAACCAACAATACACCAGTTTTAATGAAGCACATGTTAAGAGGACGTATTGAGATATTTTTTGATTGAAGTCAACTTAGAAATGTTGCCCAAAATTCATACTAATGACAGAAAAATAAATGTTTTGTTGTCTCAATTTCTCTTTCACAGAACCCACACGAGTTAATATTAAATTATGCAAGAAGCTGTTTGATGGATCAGTGTCATTTAAGATTTTAAATGATGCTTCTTTAGTTTTAAATAAAGCTGGATATGACAGATATCTTTTTCCTTATCTTCCTGGATGCTGCTACATCATAGTCTCTTAGAATGAACCTTTTTTTTTTTGTATTGGAAAGGGTGATAGTGAGCTAAAAACACCTGTAATGCTTCATGCTAAGTACACAATTTGTCCAAATGCACCTCCAAGTAAGTTAAGTTACAAAAATGAGGTGCTATTTTAGGTGGAATAAAGATTTAAGACTATAACCTTTCAGAGAGTACTATTTAGGTGGAATAAAGTAATGTTTTGTCTTCAGTAAACCTTTAAATCCATAAATTATCTGTTCATTACCATTATATGTGCAATACTGCAATTTAAAACTGTTAGAAAACTGCAATTTATTACTTGATTTTGGCAAGTTTATTTCTCTTTTCACAGTACTTTTTATTTATACTTGCATACTTTTCTTTTACATATATTTTATTTAGAATTTCTTAGATCTAGATGTTTATATTTATTGCCTGTCTTGTTATTGTTGTGTACCATGGTTTCATTCATCACGTCACACTCCTTGTGTGTGTGAGCTCCCTTGGCAATAAAAAGCTTTCTGATTCTGGAAGTAATGTTTGGCTGGAATAAACCTTTAAAACTGCAAGTGACACTTTGGGTGAAATAACCTTTGAAATTTTAACTTCTTGGACATCAAGTAGTACTTCGTATGGAATACTTTCTGAGTAACNGACAATTTACAATCACCAATTAACCTCAGCATGTTTCTGGACTGTGGGAGGAAGCCGGAGAACCCGGAGAGAACCCACGCTGCACGGGGAGAACATGATCCTGGGTGTCTCATATGTATTTGAATACGTAGACTTTTCAACTATGAATGCCTCCATAAGCATTGACAAATAGTTTTACTACAACAACGCACCGTACACTGACCTTTGCAATCTATAAATGAAAGCTCTCGTCCTAGATTATTAAAATAAGACTCCATGTGTCTCCATGTGACCTCAGTCAACACGGCAGAGACACAGAAATAGTCTCAGAGCAGGAAATAACTTTAAGTCTGTGTTATTTACTACAATCATTTCTATCCACAACTATCTCCTTCAGCCAGACTACAGGCCTCCTGAAGGTGGTGTCAGGCTGTGATGGGACTCAGGACACCACTCTGCTCCCTCTACAAAAAGGATTCACAAATATCTGATGACCAGTCAATGTAAAAGATGGAAGGTCTGTCTAAACACAGTATAAAGTCAGTGTATTCTTGACATGTCCAGGGTCTATCCTGCTCTTGCTCAAAGTCAGCTGGGATCGGCTCCTGCTCCCCTACAGGGAATAAAGCAGAAATAAAGGATGGATGGATGATCCTGACATGTTAATCATCATCCTGTGAGGATGTTCTGCCACTGAATGCAGTTTAGGTTTAACAAACTAACAATGTATGGGTGTAAATGTCCTCATCCATGTATCCATCTCAGCCCTGCAGCTGATCTGTCATCATGGTGTGATAGCAGAGAAGCCCAACATTTGTAAAGTATAAAAAACATTTTATTGAAAACCCGTCATCTCATATTGCATCTTGATGTCGGGAATAAAACTCAATTAACACATCATGGTGCACAGCCATGTTCCTTCACAGAGCAGCAGAGGTGTGTCCAGCAGGTCAGCCTGCAGTGGGACAAGTTCTGAGAACTTCTGGTAACTGGCACCAAACTCCACTCAGTGTAAATGCCCTCACTGGCTGCACTGTTGAGCCTCTCTGCCCAGAGCCAGTGTCCAGCGTGCATCACTGCAGGCCAAGGAAGTGGTTTGAAGGCACATCCTCACATGGTGCTCTGCTGACTTTAAGGCATTTACTCTTCTACATCTAAACTGGATCCACCACCAAAGCTGAGCAGATGTTCAGTCCGCTGCTGGTTCCTGTAGAGTCCAGCCTGCAGAGGACCACCCAGTAAAACGAGGCTAAAACCGCATCAGACAGTCCCGGTCTGGTCACGTGAGGGCGCTCAGCTGCTCCAGGTGAGGCAGCAGCTCCTGGGCGCTGGGTCTGCAGCGGGCCTCTCCGGCCCAGCAGCGGCCCAGCAGCGTCCCGCACAGCCGGCCTCTCTCCGAGCGGAACACGTGGTGCTGCTGGATGGACGGCCGCAGGTTGTGCGCCACCACCGCGTAGAGGACGTGCTGCCGGTCGCCGCTGTAGGGCGGCTCTCTGGTCAGCAGCTGCCACAGCGTGATGCCGAAGGCGAAGATGTCCGCTTTGGGAGACACCGCCTCGCCCTTCAGCAGCTCCGGCGCGCGGTGCGTGTACGTCCCGCAGACGTGGCTCATGCGCGGGCTGGTGGCGCTCACCTCACAGGTACCGTCCAGCTTCAGGGAGCAGCCGAAGTCGGCGATCTTGCAGACGTCTTCACTGGACACCAGCACGTTGGCGGGCTTGATGTCCAGGTGCACGATGCGGTGCGCGTGGAGGAAGCTGAGGCCGTGCGCGATGTCCGAGGAGTACCGGAGCCACCGGTCCTCCGCGAGCTGCTCCGCGTCCCCGTAGATCAGCTGCTGCAGACTCCTGCTCCCCACGAACTCCATCAGGATGGTTCCGATGCTGCTTTCGTCTCCGAACACCTCGGGCACGCCGGTGGTGGCCGCGATGACGCGCACGATGTTGGCGTGGCGCAGGTGTGCCGCGTTGAGCTCGGCCCAGAAGCTCTGCCAGGAGGCCAGCTTGTTCTTGGTGCACTTCTTCACCTTCTTCAGCGCCACCGTCTCCCCGAAGTACTCCGCCTTGTAGACGGAGCCGAACCCTCCGGAGCCCACGGGCTCCACGGCGCGCAGCTGCTCCCAGTGGATCACGGCCGACCAGTGGCGGCTGGACACCTTGTCGTAGAGCCGCTGGGCCGGGACCTGCAGGCTGGAGCCGTGGGAGAACTTGGTGAGCGGGCTGCTGCAGGTTCCGAGGTCCACGGACAGGTACACGTCTCTGGGCAGCAGGCGGCTCACGGGGATGGGGGACGGCATGGCGGCCCGTGGAGGAGGTCTGCTGCTGACTGGAGACCGGCTCCAGTCTGAAGGCTTTTCAGCTGCTCGTCTCTCTGGTTTGTGTCAGCGAGCTGCAGCGCCCCCCTGTGGTGTGGAGGATGTACTGCTTCCTGTTTGGGTTCAACGGGTTCAACGCAGTCTGATGGAGGGAGGTCGGGAAAGCAGGCTTTTTGTTTTTTTCATTCTGTGCGACTAAAACAGGATGATATTGATGAACAGAGTGAGCAGGCCGCGGATACCTGATCACAAGCAGCTTCAGGGGACACGGAGGGTTCACAGGCCCTGTTGGTCCTCCAGCATCCAGGAGGAGATCAGAACCCACCAGCTTGTTCAGATAATGATCAGAATCAGATACTAATCATCCAGGACAGCATGTGTTCATGATAAACTGTGTCTGTGTTTTTTCTTTTGTGGTTTATTTAATTAAGTGATTTATTTTCTGAGGGAGCTCCATGTCAGGATCATGAAGGTTACAGGACTTCTTTCAGTGCTTTAGAGTAATATTTTCAGTTTTTTGCTAAAAACAATAAGTTTGCATAAAACTTTATTGCTAATAATAACAAAGAACAACAAGCCAACACTACTGTGGGTGAACCAGTGTTTCTAAAGTCGCTGTAAGTTAAAAAATGTAGAAGTTCTCGGTAGTGAGTTCCTCCTTCAGCGTTCCTCTCCTCTGCACAGCAGTGATTCTCCACTAACAGTTAACCTGCTGTGTTTTGTTGTTCAGTAATTTTAACATCATGTAAATGTTGATGGTAGTTTAAAGCGTTTGATGCTCTGCTGTATCTCGACCCATTTGTCCAGAACTTTGAAATCATTTGAGATTATCCAGAATCACTCACTGGGACACATAAAGACAGACAACAAGCGCAGAAATGAGTTAGTTTACAGTGTCATAGTTTAAATGTGAGTCACTGACATCTCACTGGAGCTTTTATCATGTTACCTGTGAGGCTGATGGCTCATGGAGCTGGAATAGACTCCTACACAGTGAGCAGTGCTTCTGGGAAGGAATGGAAATCGTCTTGTCATTTTGATGTCCATCCATCCATCGTCTATACACCGTTTAATCCTCATTAGGGTCGTGGGGGGCCGAGACTATATCCCAGCTGACTCAGGGTGAAGGCAGGTTCACCTGGACAGGTAACCAGTCTATCACAGGGCTACACTTAGAGACAGACAACCAAGCACACTCACATTCACACCTACGGACAATTTACAATCACCAATTAACCTCAGCATGTTTGTGGACTGTGGGAGGAAGCCGGAGAACCCGGAGAGAACCCACGCTGCACGGGGAGAACATGGAGACTCCACGCAGAAAGATCCCGGGTGTCCTCACCGGGACCTTCTAGCTGCACCTTGAAGCCCTGATTTTGATGTGTTTTTTGAAATTAGCAGCAATTTTTAAAAAACTGACATCCACTTATGAATACATACTAACGTCCCCAGGACCTTAAATCTGACATGAATCTGACAGCACCAGCCAGATCTGTGACTGTCTGATCCCTTGGTTCACTTCATATTGTTGATTGTCAGCTAACTGGACAGAAACAGCTCACTGCTATGAATGGATCAGATGTTCTGTTAAGTTACTGGTGACCAAGTGACTCGGTGTGAGCTCATCGAACCACTCGATGGACCCACTGGTTTGTGTAGGAGCACAACATACAGACACAGTTACTGCGAATGAGACATCTGAAGGAATCACCAAACAGAGCGGCAGTTGGATCCTTCTCTTATGTTTATTGAACTTTCATTACATTGAGTAAAAACACTGGAGTTGTCGACTGCAGCTCTCCTCTCTCATAGCAGCAAAGTATGTGAATCAGATCAGGTTATTCTGCCAGACAATAAATAATCTGCTTCTTTGGATGATGTCAAGGTTTTAAAAAACAACAGATAAAAGTTGCAGCATTAATATTTATTTTTACACAACCTATGAACACATACATATATATTTACTTATATATATGTGATTTACTTTGCCTATACTTTTTAAAAAATACAACAGTAGTTTGTAAAATAAACTTGAAGTAAAATATTGAGAATTTGCAATCTATCATTGTCACAGGATGGCACTGGTAAGATCCAACAAGAAGCAAAACCAACACAGCTGGAATGCAGTTCACTTCTGAGCCCGGTCAGCTCACTTTGAATGGCATCGCGCAGTCATGTCGTCCTGTTTCTCAGCGTCAGCACCGATGTCTTCGTCAGAGCAACCTTCCAACATGACTCAGTTTCCCAATATCACGACGCGAGGCGGCGCGTTTCTGGGCTTCTCGGGGGGGGGAGGCATAATATTACAGGCAAGTCTGTAAAAAGACTACAAAAGTCACAGTACAATAAAAATATATGTCGCTATATAGTACAACCAGGCACACACGCATGCCAACTGTTTAGCTAAACTGGATGCTTTGTACAAACGATACACTTAAGAACTAGAAAAGAGGTCTGTAGCACCGTAAGGAGCTTTAGAAGTATGTTAGCAGCTTGATCCAATACCAAAATATATTGCAGTATTGCAGTGTTTCTTACATACACATTCAACAAAGTTCACTGGTACCACTGAAGCTTATAAAGAAGTTTGACATGAACTGCAAAAGGCCTCTCAGCGAAGAGCGTCTCCCCACATTCTGCCTTCCTCTTCCTGGACAGTCTAGATTAGCTTTTGAGTTCTGAACTCGGTCCGATCCCAGACGTTAAACGTGGATCTCCTCGACTACTCTCTACAATGCAGAACTTTTTATTTTATTTTAAATTCTTTCAGCTTTGAGCCACAGTCGTTGCTTTTAATGTCCCCTTATCAAATCCCTAGATTCTGTCATACAGTCCATACAGGAGTCGTGTGTCCAGTTAGGATTGCGGCTAACTGATAAAACTTTGTGTTTATGCAACAGCGTTCAGACAGAAACCACTAAGAAGTCAAGTAATATGTTTTCATACTGTCACACTGACATCGGAGGAGGACAGAAGAGGAAACGAATCACCCCGGGAGTGACTGAACACATACTAAACAACCCATGGCAAGATGGTGGAATTAAGTGCTATGTAACTGTCCATCTGATCGTTGTCTGAGCTTTTACCTAAACCAGCGGCTGAATAGTCAGAGGCCATCCCAAAAACCCGGCATACAAAACTCTATGTTTAAAAGTACATCATTTGTTAATAGACCCCTCGATGAGTTACACAGAACACTTGTGCAAGTAAAGCAAAAAAAAAAAAAAAATGACACTTTGATAGGAAAAAACACTGTCAAAAATGTACCTGTAAAAATAGAACATTTTATGTTGTATTTACATGTTATTGTTCTCTAAAAGAGCTAAATATATCATCTATAAATTTTGTAATAAAGGTTTAAAACAGAGGGTATTGGAGGAAATAAAGGCATTCGATTTACAAAAAGTGCTATGATTACAAAAAAAAAAAAAAAGAGCGGCTTGCTAACATCTCTTGTAAAACCACAAACCTTCACACGGTACAAACACGTTTTCATAAATGCTTTGAAACACATTCAACTCTACATTTTACACAACACAGAAAAAAAACAAAACGTCGTCTCCATTCATGTCTCATCAAGTCCATTCAGGTGTCATTCAGGAAGGAAAAACTCGAGCTTAATACTTCTAGTTTAGCATTTTCTTGTCTGAATCTTGGAGCCCAAAGCGAGGAGCGTATGTGAGGTAAGTGATAACACTATTGGGTTGCGTCGGACATGCTGTGGAGTAACTAAGACGTTCTGCTGACTGCTGGGCTGGAAGGAGACTCCGTTCTTGCAGTTCACATTTTGTTTTGGATAGTGTGCAGTCTGGTTTCTCAGATAAAGGACGAGTTTCCAAACAGACGAAATGCGTTGTCTTGCTTAATGGAACCGTATACATCGGCTAACATCACCTTTGGGAGTTTTCATCCTTCAGTTACGTTGGTGGAAGGTTTGCTAAAGAACCCTTTATTTACAGAAGAAGCCAGATAGTGACGTTCAGTCTTGACCTTGTGAACAGCAGTTTGATGAAATAACGTTAAATAAAGATCTGCTCGGGCTTCGTGGGGCTTTTGAAACACCCGGTTTGTTCATGGTGAACAGGACTTTGGTCATTTGATGAGCTTTAAATATCAAATGTTGTTTGAAGGTTCACTGAAACGGAATTTGACGCCAGCTCACCAAACTATAGGGATCATGAAAAATCCTGACACTCTACTCCAGATCTTTTACTTTGGAATTTTGGCCTCATCAGTCCCTTTATTTTCAATGTATGATGGTCTCTGGGTCGATGCGGGGAAATCCATGAAACCCTGACAGCAAACTAAAAACTAGTTGGAGAATATTTTCCAATCATCCAATCAATGATGAATAATTTTCGAGATAAACAAATGATCTGCAGTTTTCTACGATTGTCATGTTGAACATTCTGGTAGATTAATCAACTGGACCTGCTTGAGTTCCTTGAAGACGTTCCACCTCTCATCCAAGAGGCTTCATCAGCTCTGACTGACTCGGGGTTCGTTTGGTGTGAACTGAAACTCAGGAGTTAACGTCTCCTTCAGGATATCTGGAACTCCCAACTAGTCAGTCAGAGCTGATGAAGCCTCTTGGATGAGAGGTGGAACGTCTTCAAGGAACTCAAGCAGGTCCAGCTGCTATGATTAATCCACGAGAAGAACCAGGACCTGGAGAATCTCCACAGACATCGTGTTGGACAGTTTTCACTTTCTTGCAACTAAATTCTGACTCTGTGGTATTAATACGGTGCTTTAAGTCAAATGTTGAGGTCGTAGTGGTCGACGGTTAATGTTCATCCGATATTCAAGTATTCATTCACACACAAACAAAACAAACACAAACTGAAAATACACGTCTGATGAAGCTGAATTTATGGCAGAGCTGCTGTATTATTGGACTCTATCGTCTCTAGAAGTCGTGTGGTCCTGCTTAGCACAGATAAATACAGCTCAACAGAACCTCAGCCGGTTCTGGAGGGTATTCTGACCGATTAGTACTATTTCCAATTCATTAAAACTTCCTTTTAAGGATAAAATGTTAATGTTCAGTGCAGATATATAAAATCGAAGCATAATTCTTTTGCACAAAAGAGTGAAAAAAGCTTTGTAGTCATACTTTATATAAATACGACACAGAGTCAAAATGTTGTAGCAAGAAAGTGAAAAGTGGAGGCAATGTGGATTTTTGAAAATGGAGGATTTGTTTGTTGGTTATTGTGATTAATTTACAAACTGTCCATAGAGTTTCCAGTAAGTCCATAAAGTGTTACGTGAGTGGGCGTAAAGGTTCTCTAGAAAGGTGGACCTCCCCCTCAGCTTTCATTCTGATCTGAGTCAAGACGGATCAGGTCAAAGGATGAGTCGATAGGATGATGAATCTGACATCTGATGTCAGCTCTCAGCACAGATTTGAGGATTCAGTGCTTCACACATTAACTGGATAAGAACTAGAAACCGGAACAAGGCAGACGCTGTGATCTGGGTGTTAATCTGATTTCCTACACAGCCCTCAGCAGAGAAACCAAACTTTCTGTTCAATAATAAAATTAAATCTCTTCATAGATGCTTACTGCTAAATAAGAACTTTTTCTCCCACAATTTGCAAAAAGGAACGCTCCTGTATCTGAGGTCATAAGTGATGCTAACCATTCAATGCAGAACGACATTTATAAAAAATCTAAATATACAACACAGTTAATGGAGGTAACAGGGGTCGGCGATGCGTCAGTGCTAACCGTAGTTTACTCTCTTATTCTGTTTACAGAGATATATGCCGAACTTCAAAAGGTCAGATTATTATTACATGTATTCTGTATGTTTGTTCCAACACGTCACTGAAGGTGTGACGCTTATATTCAAAACCAAGACTCAATGTTTTTAATGGCAAAAGAAAGACTAATCCTAGTGCATCTTTCTATCATGCAAATACTTTAAAATGTTGGAATTACAAACAGAATATATAATAATAATAATAACTGACAGGTGATGCTAGTGGATGTTACTGTCATGGTTACGCGGCTAACGATGGTCATAAACACACGTGTGCATCTGTTTTAACACGGCTGGTATGTGAGCCATTTCTATGCTTTGATTTTTAAACGGCAGCAGATAAAGTTCTGCATTTAAGACACCAGTTGGGTTTGGATATGATTTAGTCGAGCAGTAAGGCTTGCGGCGTCATGCGATGTTGGAAAAGGTTTTAAACGTGTGTCTTTGTGGACCGATGGAGGCACTGAGGAGTCTGCAGCGTATCGGAGGTAACGTGGAACTACTGCTCATTGATTCCCTTCCCTATCAATGGCAAACATCACTTCATCGGCTGTCAAGACCTGCTGGGCAGAGCGGCGCTGCAACGCGAAGCATCATCGTTACTCTCAATCCCTCAATTAACAAACGCCTACTGACAAGGCTGCGTGAGAAGGAAGTCTCTTGGCGGTTTGGTTGGAGGTGGAAGCTGCAGAAACGGCAAAAAAAAGAAAAAAGAGAAAAAATATCAACAGTTTAAGGGTGTGTTATGAGCTTTTGATCAAATATATATGTCATATGCTAATTGTCTGAGTTGCAGATGTAGTTCATGAAGAAAACACCTTCACCTCCTTCTACAGATGTCTGTCCACTCTGGTGGCTTTGTTTAGCCTCCACCGCACCAGAGGAAGGAATACAAACTGAAATTCATTTTGGGAGCTCAAAGCATCCAATTTTTCATTAGAATTGAACAAATTCAACGTCCCAGTGACTGAGGACGCTCCACACTGTCAGCAGCGATCGCTCTGACAGCCACGTTTTAAATGAACACGTCTAACTATGTTTGTGGATCTGATGCCTGGATGATGCCATGCCAGGGTTTTTTAAACGTCGTTTTTCCAACCAGACAAGAACGTTAAAGACTAATACTGGACAATTATGATTCATCCTTTCTACGGTTTCTGTGCAGGACAACTTTGGTACAGTTAAGGTTGATATCCAACTGGCAGCAGGTCTGTAAGAGAACACAGCTCAACCTCCCCACCGCTACCTTCTGCCTCTCAACGTACAGCACATACCTGCTGGATGTAAAGCGAGGTGTGGAACCCCCCAAATCAAATCCAAACTATGTGCACGGCTAGACACGGCACTACGGTAGTGTTGTTGGTGAGTCTTGGGCATCAGGGTTTTAGGATCCTCACCCCCGAGCAGCTAAAACCTCAGCCCAACACATTTAACTGTAGTTAAGAAAATATTGGTTTACAAACTTCAACACCAACACGTCGACCTTAAGAGAGTGAGCTGAGCTGATACGACTAAAAGGTGTTTCTGAAAACACCCGAGGTCATCAATAAGTGATGCAGTTTATCTTATTGCATCTTATCTTTAATCTGTCTTTTATTTTCTGTTTGTTCAAAAGTTTTTCGAGACAAACGGGATGAAACCGATTTGCATGAAACAGTCTAGACATCATGCAAATGAGGAGGAGCTTCGAGCTCAGTGGGCCTCATCGGAAACGTCTCCAAACGTGGCGTTCTGCTCTCATGCACGGCCACAATGGCAGCACACAAAGAGGGCAGGTAGAGACTGTTTGACCGATGCAATGGGTTATTGTTGACGGCGGGATGGCAACGGACTGATGGCAGCATTATCTGAGGATGCTCACTGGCTGGTCATCGTAACACCACCACATACTTGCTTTTCTGAAACATTCGGCTAACGTAGCGCTTCTGCTGGTGTTGCTGCAGTTCGCTTTATATTCATATTTCCTTTTCAAAATCCCATTGTTAACGGTGGGTTTGCCTCTATAATGCAGCACAGTGCTAATGACAGCTGTGTCCATGTAACTGTCAAATGGATCTGATGCAAACTTTTGAAATGTTTAAAAAAAAAAAAGAAAATGAGGCGTGTTTCCATGAGCTAACAAACTGCAGTCTGGTCTACAGGATGCACGGCTGTAACAACCAGAGTAGAAGAAGCTGAAAGTAAAAGCAGTTGTTTGCTAGTCACCAAAAAACAAACAAACAAACAACCTAAAAGAGAAAAATGCAAAGAGGTCCGAGGAGTTGTTCTTAAGGCCCAGGTTCTGATGATTCTTTCATTTCAGCTGGTATCACACAGGTTTCATGCTATTCCAACACATTGGCCCAATCCCATGATCCTCCCTGAGGCTTAAACACTAAACCCTCCGAGACTTAACCCACGTCGCGGCCGCAGTGGGTCGTTCATGTGGGTTTCAAATGGTATAAAAAGGAGGAACGGGACGCAGTGCATCATCGTTTAAGATCAAGTGAATCTGGACTCGTGTTTTATTCGCAGTTTGATCGGCGTTGGGGACTCGTTTCAAAGTGTGGTGACTTGTGAGATAAATCCTCACCGCATCAGAACTAGTTTGAAAAATGGGTTTCCATCTCCTCTTATGTACATTTACTCTTTTCCAAAAACATCAAGAAGCCCCTCAGACCAGCGTAAAAACTTTTTTGCAAAGTTTTTTTTGTCCAAACTGTAAATAAAAACACGTCTGATGTTGTAATTATACTGTTCTCTCTCAGCCCTCAAATGACTTTTCTGAGGTCTCCAAAAATACATACAGCCGTAAATAAAAGTTTACATTGACTGTATGTTTATCACGGCAGTTTTGAGTTTCCGCTACAACTCCAAGAGCAACTTAATCAAACTTTCTCGGTAGCAGGACGTCTGAACTTCTTACGTGATTACGACTGTCTCCAGCTGCTGACTTCTCTGAGCCGATTGAAATAAGGTCCATTTGATGCATTCATTAGCGTCAGCCACAAGCACCACAGTGGGAAAGTCAGACTACAGATCCATCACGACAGTCACTTGGAGCCACGTCAAAGAAGCTTCAGATCCAAAATCAACTGGACAAACAAGTATCACTGTCAGGAAGAACATGTCAAGTAACCTGCTGCCGAAAGACAGATGGTCAGAACTCAACCAAGAATCACCAAACAGCAAGTCTGCAATGAACTAGAACCTGCTGGAACACAGTCAAGCGTGTTTTACATCACCATGGGCTGAGAGGCTGCTATGCCAGACAGAAGCCCTTCCTCCACCTTAAAGCTCGACTGAAGTTTGCTGCTGGTCACACAGACGAAGAAAAGCCCTACAGGAGGAACCTCCTGTAGCCAGCCGAAACAAAAACTTAACTATTTGACCACAATGACCATAAATATGTTTGGAGGAGAGAAGGTGATGCCCTGAACCCCGATAACACCAAACCTACCGTCCAGTGTGATGGTGGTGGTATCGTAGCCTGGAGTGATTTAGTGCCAATGAAGGTTAATGGAACAATGAAGGAGCAGGAGGAGGATTATCTCCACATGAATCATCAGCTAGAAGGTTGAGTTATGGATGTGGTTGAGTGTTTAACAACAAATAGGAGAGAAACAGCTAAATCAGGCTAGGATTAAGGGTATCGGCTGGTCCCCTAAAGTCCTGACTTAAACCCCATCAAGAAGAAGAATAAAGTCTAGATCAGAACAAATTTTGTGAATTCTTGAATGAACAACTAAAGCCGACTAGGAGCAGCCCTGACGAGGATCTTTTCAGATCGCTCCACACAGAGGGAAGAGTTGCATTTTTGTGTGTCATGGTTCAGATTTTAACTTGTTCACTCTGATACAAAGGATGCTGCATGTTTGGTGCTGAGACATGAAGGGGGGATGATAGCCCTTGCTGCCAGCTCACTCTCTCTGATGGTCTACACCGGTGAGGTTTGTGGGATGGACATTTTTACGTTATCTCAACACTCTACACTAATATTTGGCACGTAGCAGCCATATTGGTTTGTGTTTAGTGGATTTGATCTGGGGTGGGGATGACCAACAGTTCTACCAACTACCTGCTCCTTACTTCCTACTCAGCACCTTCGTCATAATTTGGGTGAACCTCATTATTTCTACGTGTTTTAGTTCTATTGTTTACTACTGATCTGATGAACTGATTCTGATCCTGTTAAAAGAAAAGAGGAGATGCTGGTCCTTTAAAATCCTTCTGCAACTAAAGAAAACAACAAAGGTCAGCTGGGACAACATCATGAAGTGTTTCACGACATACACATGTAAGATCTGCACACTGAGACCGATCTGCTGTAAAGCACTGCGGTTCAGTAAAGACAAGTCACAGCAGTCTGACTACTGATGTCATTCATTTATGTGAAAGTTCTCCAATGCACAAAAGACTAAATTATGTTTAAACTGGCACAGCTATGACTGTCACTGCTCAATAATGCCCACACTGCTGTAGTTTTTACTTTGGCTGAAGACGACAGCTTGTGATGCAACTAAAGATCAATACTCTCGTCTTCATGTGACGTCTTTTCTCTCCGGAAATCAGGAGTTGGGAGACGTAGAACCTATGAATTTGGAAGAGTATACGGAGGCATTGTCCTGCTATTTTAGGAACATTATGGCGGTGGAGACTTGCCAATTTGTCATTAAAAAGCTTGTTATGCCAACAGTAGCCGTCAGGAAGCTGATTAGGGCGACTGCAGTGAGGAGGTGTGTTGCTGTCTGCTGCTGACAGTCCAGATCATCATGTGTGTCCTGCAGGGTTAGCGTCTGGTCATGTTATCGTATTAAACGGTTAGAAATATCTTCATACGTGTATTCCTGGAGTCTGGTTTGGTTGTCTATCTGCTGGTGTGGATTTGTAACCCCACGTGTGTGTCAGTGTGTTTGAGTGCAAGTGTGCCAAGCGCAGTACATACTGGGTCACTGAAAAGCTTGGTGGAAGCGGGGCAGTGTGGTGGGTGTGCTCAGGTTGGATATGAAGGAGGAGGGGAGCCCTTGAAGTGGACTCTCTGCAGCTTCTGAACCTGTAGGGGCCTGGGGGGGCAGCTGGACAAGAGGTGTGGGCTCTTCATTGGGTGGAAAGGTGATACCCTGTCCCCCGCTACCTCCTACCTGATTGTATGGAGGCCCATTGAGTGGCAGGAAGTTGAAAAGCTGTGAGAAGTCCATTAGAGATGAAGATGAGGCCAGAGAGTCGCCCACAGTGACTGCCACTGAGGTGGACATTTTTGACAGGGACACCTCCTCGCCTGCTTCCTCCAGCACACCAACTTGAGGCACCAACTCAAGTTTGGAGGAGGAAAGTTGGGGTTCTTGGGCTGCAGAGGACGAGGAAGGCATGCTGCTCTGCAGCTCCATCAGGTAGGTCTCCAAGTCTCCCTTAAGATTCTGCTCCCGCTCCTGTGAGGAGACCGTGTATGAGGTATAGTTGGAGCCCAGAGGATACTTTAAAGAAAACGGGTGTGTGGAGGTGGGGAAGGGCTCTGTGTCCAGGATGGGGCCTGTGTACATGTTGAGCTGGTGTGGCCTTGGTGTCAGCATCCCTGGGAGCTCACCCTTGATGCTCCCAGATGCCAAGTCATAGACAATGGGCTCCAGCGAATCCGCTGGCTCTGTTTTTACTCTCAGCAGCTCCCGGGCGTGGCTCTTTTTCACGTGACGTGTCAGGTGGTCCTTCCTACCGAAGCGCTGGGCACAGTACTGACAAAGGAAGTCCTTGCGTCCAGTGTGCACCACCATGTGGCGCCGCACATCTTTCCGGGTGTAAAATCGTCGCTCGCAATGTTCACAGCGATGCTTTTTTTCTTTGGTCCCGCCAGAGGACTTGCCAGCATGTGTTTTGAGGTGTTCCAGCAGAACCCCAGTGCTGGGAAATGGCTGCAGGCACACTTGGCAGGTGAGGTCTCCACTGTTGGCGGCATGCAGGGCAAGGTGGCGTTTGAAACCCAACTTGGTGTTGTAGCTCTTGCCACACTCCTGGCAGGTGAAAGCCTCCTTGTGTGGGTCGTGAGTGTGTAGATGATTCTTTAAGTGATCCTTGCGGTGGAACATTTTCTCACAGTATGAACACTTGTGGTTTTTTTCTGGCGAGTGAGTTGCCATATGCCTTGGAACACAGATACATTCTATGAGCACTCAGAATTGTTGCAATCAGGTTTAAAGTTGGCATGCTTTACACATAAACACAAGAGCTGAAAACTAGTAGGCATCAACACATCATTCTGATTACTACACATCACTATGTTACCAAAAGTGCAAAGAGATAAGCAACATGCGGCAGCCTGCTATGAACTGCTGCTTGTCTGTACCGTAGCAGCTTGTATTTGGAGACGAAAGCCTTGGTACAGTCAGGGTGGGAGCAGCGGTAAGGTCTTTCTCCTGTGTGTGAGTACGAGTGCACCTTCAACTTCTCCAGACTGTTGAAAGCTTTCTGACACTCCTGGCAAGGGAAGTTCTTCTTCGGCTTCCCTTCTGCTCTTCTGCGCCTCCCCGTGAACGGTGCGAGCTTGGCTTTCTCCAGGACGTGGTCACGGTGGTCCTGGGTTCCCGTGGCCATGGCACCCTAAGGCAGACCAGCTACACTGACGGGGGCACGATGCCCGACTAGGACTGTTGCAGTTGTTTTATCCAGTTTTATGTGTTCAACACCGCCCGGACTCAGGGCTCTGAGAGAGACAGAGAGACAGAGAGATCATCAGAAAGGTTTAATAAACAAACACTTTTGAATTAATCTGGCTTTCTCTGGGCTGCCTGTTGTCACTGGTGATCCTACCAATGGTGGCTGTTCTCAATGCAACACGAGTTCAGATGATGGCGACTGCATTGGTGCAGCAGTCGTGATGCTCTGAGAGCACACAACTAGAGTTTAAAGCTACACATACACCAGAAATGAAGCCAAACAATAGCCATCATTAGCTAGAAATACATTTGGTATTTTCAGAATGCTCACAGTCTCAGAGTAGTTCTGCTTTAACGTGATGATGAATCGGGCGGCGCTCCAACAGTCAACCAGACATTAGCTGATGATTGATGAGGAGTCTTAGTTGACCGTGTTTTGATTGGTCGATTAGTCGTAGTAAAAACGTAAACTCCACAGGAAGTGAAATCACTCGATCAGTCACGGACAGAAATGCTCCTTTACATGCTGTAGTCCGTGTAGGAGCTGGATAGTAATGTCATATGTCGGCCAGGAAATCCAAAACGTGGGATCGTTTTAAAGGACGACTCCAAGGAGACGAACAAACTCATGGTCCAGTCTCATAACACACACCCAGCGTGCTCCCATGTGCAGCAGGACACACAGAGAGGGCAGGTACAGAACCAGACCGGCCCAGTAAACACTGACTGGTGGCTCATATAGTGTCTGTGGTGGCTTATGGAGGACACCACAGCGCTCGCTGGTCAACCTGAGGCCACTGTGTGTCCAGGCTTATTAAGAAGATGTTCAGGCTCCTTGCTTTTTTTTCCCAACACATTCAGAATATTTAGCCTACAACCTTTGTCGGTGTTGCTGCGGTGCACATTGTGCATGTGCTTGTAATATGTATATTTTAAAGACTCATGACTCATGCTGCAGTTATGTATTTCTCTGCAATACAGCGCTCACAACCTTAGACTGCTCAGAACATTCTCTCTCAGTCCAGGAACTCCAATAATTTCCTGATGCCCCCCAAAGGATCTATACTCAGGTAATTAAACTAATATCATAAACGTGTGACAACCGATTGACTCGCGGACAGAAATCATGATGACGGTGAATCTTTGGTTTGGAGCAACCGTAGTGATGAACCGAAATCGTTTGTTGAAATCTGTAATTGTCGTTTTAGTTCTTTTTTTTCCTTGATATGTTCTTAAAAAGCCAAAAACACTGTTGTCTGTCTGCTGTGCATTTACACCCTGATCCAGCCTCATTCCTTAAACAGTCTAACATAGTTACAGAACTGTACCAGTACTTTTTGAATGTTTCCCATTTACTAAAAAATACCAGCAGGTTTAATGGTTGTTCTGGTTGGTCTCACATTCTGTGGTCACCAAGATGAAGCTATGAGACAAAGTCCAGTATCGGGAAGAGAAACAGCAACTGAACCGGTGCACGACCCGACAACGAGACGAGCCGCCGTCCTGAAGACAGCAAGAGGTCGACGTTTTCATCGAGGCAGCAGGTAATGCTCACTGACAGAACTCTGTGACTCCATTTCCTGTAACTGCTTTACAAAAAATAATCGACTTCTAATGTATTAAAGCAACAGGAACCTTATGCATCAACAGGAGTTTCACAGTGACACACTTTTAACTGAACTGAACACCCTAAGATTCAATGTTTGGCCGATAAAGATCATTACTGCAGCAGTTTTCATAAAATTATGCTCAACCAGCACCCACACCGAGTTAGGGGAATCAGCTTTATCTCTACAATCAACAGTATTTTTATTTACTCGTCTGAACCAACTGAAACTGTCCAGGTCCGTTAAGGGAGACGAGGTGAACTGAAAAATTTAAATTAAGTCACCAAACATTAAACCAAAATTAAAATGAAATCAACCAAAGAAGGGTTGAGTTTAAATCACACACGATATCACGCTGACGTTATCGCCAGTATTATGACGTCAACCCAACCAATAAAAATAATGTTTGCAGTTTGAGAAGTTTATTTCAATCTGTGGATTTATTTTATTTTATTTTTTACATGCATTTATTTAAGTGCTGGGAACCAATAATACTGACGATTGAGTGTAATTGTCCCTGACGGCGTTCTAATATATGGATTTCAGAAAACATAATTAAAGACACTATGGAAGGTCATCATTTAAAAACGACGTCAACATTCTTCTCCAGCGTTATTAAGACGACCAGCTTTCTCTAGATTCAACAACAGAGTCTGAGCATTCTAGACACAACCAGAAAACAGTTTTTTGTGCTTTATGTTGCACAGATAGATAAAATAAGTAAAAAGAAAGTGAATCAAGACATTTCAGCAGCTGCGTGACCAACACACACACATCCCAACATCTCCACATGGTTGTAAGGAGTTAAACACAAAGCAGAGATCTTACAGTCTGACAGCAGGAGCAAGTGGTTGGATTTATCCAGAACACTCGTTTATCTACTCAGACATGGCTGTGAGCTACCATCCAGCCTGATCTTTGGTTTCAGCCCAAGGACACACGTGGGACGTGAACAAGAGGAGGCGGAGATCAAAACAACAACCCCAAGATCTCCATCTGGAGTCACATCTACCCAAGACAGGCAAGACATGAGGGTAAATATTAAAATGAATAATCTTAACTTCAGAGCACGCTGCTCTACCGACCTGCTTGCTCACCGTGAATTTAATTGGAAAGTGGTTTTCATTATTGTTTATGAACACGTAGAACCAACAGAGACCAGAACCAACAGCTACTGGACCAACATCCAGTTCTGGTGAGTTTAACCAGTCAGCACCACACAGCTGCTTATTAGAGGGACAACGATGAATCAATTTATCGATTAGTTGTCAACTAATTAATCAAATATTCCAACAATCGATGAATCAGTTTGAGTCTAAACTCTGTGGTTTCAGCTTCTTCAGTGTGAATTCTTTCTGGTTTCTTTCCTCTGTGACGGTAAACTGAAGATCTTTGGAGACATTTGAGGAAACTCTGATCCACATTTTTAAACATATATTTCTGAAAAAATGTTAATAATGAAATCACTAAATAATCAAATAATATTTGCAGGTCTTTAGTAGTTTATTGTCTAAGACTGATTATCAGATACTTGGATGAAATTCCTTCACAGTTGTGCTTCGTTGTCTTCCACTGAGTTTAATGTGCAGCAATTTGAATTATAGGAAAGTCAGAAGAAATAAAGTTGTTATGGAATAAACTAGCACGAGTCATGACGTCCACTGTTATGGATTGATTGTGAACGGATTCTTTTTAAGCTGAATTTCATCTTCTGTAGAGTTATTGGGAAACAATGGCTGCTTGAGAACGATGAAAAAACACTGAATCAGGATGTTTTGTTAAAGAGGCGACGGTGACAGCTGGACAGACATTAAACTAAAGTTTAGATGTATTCAGTGTTACTCTGTACCAGGTTATATTCTGTACTGGTAGCTCATGCAGAGGATGTTCTGCATGCTGGTAAAATGCTGGGATTGAGTTAATAAACACATTAATTGTCCATTTAATTTACATGATTCATAACACAGACACGTGTGGATAACACCGTAGATCTTAAGTTTATGTTAAGTTTTTGTTTATGATTTTTGTTTTTTTTAAATGGCTTAAATATACCAAAAAATAAAAATAAAAAAACACACGTGTTTGAATTACACTCATCTGATTCTGTGGTATTGCTGATATATTTATCCTGATTCACTTGATCATCAGGAAAACTTCCTCGAACTAATTCCTGCAGGTCGGTCAGACGAGGCTTTTAAAGGACGAGATGATGACAGAGGACTCCACGACCAGCTGATGGTTCACAGTACATCAGTGACCACACTGCAAGTAATCTGGGACCTGCCAAGATTTAAAATCTTATTTTTTGATACGACAGATAATTTGGCTTGTTTTAAAAGTTATTTTCTCATTTTTTAGTCCCTGATTTTACAGCATTAAAAATCCTATTTCAAGATTTGTTATCAAGTAAAATGTACTTGCTGCATGGACAGATCATTTCACTAGTTTTATATAATTTTCTTCTCATATTTAGTGTTTATATCTTATATTTGTGCTGCCCTTTTTTGCAGTGCACTTCATCCTGCTTCGTTCACAGTAATTTATTCTAAATAATCAGAGGTTAGAATTTTGACAAATCCAACTTTGACATATCAACAAAAATATCTTCAGCAAAAAGCTGAATGATTTCATTTTCATACCAACTCTTAATTAAATCATAATCACAACATATTTCAGAACGTTGTCTCAGTAAGAAGTCAGTGTTGTACCATTTGTAAGAATTCTTAGAACATTATTGTGATGACTACACTCAACATATTCTGCATATAATCTTCATTTTCACATTTAACTTTATGAGCTAAAGATTCAAACAAATAAAATAAGAGCGCACGAAAACTGAAAGTTGTAGCAGAATAACAGACAAAAATAAGTAAACGCATAAAAAACATTTATACAGAAATAAGCAAAGCAGAAGGCTCAGGATCAAAAGCAAAAACTTAATTATGTCCTCAAATAGCATCAGCTGATTGTAACAGGCCACAGCAAACGAATTTAGGTTTTACAAACATCCATGACTAATAATGGGAATACATTAATTTTTAATACAAATGTCAAGAATATTGTGAAAGCTTCACTTCCTAATGAGGATGAAGTTAGACCCTCACATGCACTCCCTCCATCTTCATTAAAACAGATTTAATTTTCTGCAGCCTGAAAAGCAGCAGTTTTATTTTTTAGCTTCAACAACATTTAAAGTCTCACATTTAGTCACAGCTGCTCTGGTGCTGCTCACACAGCAGCTCACATCCATTCACTCAGTCCAACTCATAGAACAGTTCTACACCTTATCTCTGGTTAAAGGTACCAAACAGAGACCTGAACCACCACTGACACACACTTCCTCCATACGGAACCGGGTCAGAACCAACAGCATCTCCCCAGCAGGTCTGCAGTGGAGGAGGCTCCAGCTCTCAGAGCTTCTGCACAGCGACAGGAGCAGATCAGCTAAATGTGAATTAGCGTGCAGAGAGCAACCTGCCCCACGCAGCAGATGTTCACCAGTGGAGCGTAAAACAACCAAACAAACAAACAGCAAACAAACAGCCGGGACGCAGGCGGACCACTCTGAAGCGTCGCCTAATTAGTTTGCCTCAACTTCTCCCTCCATTTTGCTGCCTTATTGACAAGCAATTTCATCTTTGTGTCCGGCGGCTGTGCAGCGAGCTCTCCTCCGTGGGTCCATACCTGCAGACACGGCGTGCAGAAGTGGACCCGTCCGAACCCACGGCAGCCGCCACACGGTTCATCTGGCATCTAGCGTAGATGCTTGATTCGATAAGGATGTGTTTACATGTGATGAAGTGTGTGTGTGTGTGTACGTGTGTATGTGTGTGTGTGTGTGTGTGTATGCGTGTGTGTGTGTGTATGCGTGTGTGTGTGAGGCACAAACGCGTGTGAAGGCAGGCGGCTGGAAAAGTGACATTACTTGTGAATTCAAGAGCGCCTGTTGCCGACGAACCGCATCGCACTGGCGCTGTTAATATTTAAAAAAATAAAAATAAAGTGAGGAGGCTGTGTTCAACTTTGCTCAACTTTCCTTTACTCTGCGGGTTCCTCAGATCTTTAATGTTCGTGGACACGCACCGTGACACTATATCACCAATGACATAATTTATTTCTGGAAACTAACAATACTCGTGCCCTCCCTTGGTTTTCTCAGTGCTTCTAAACTGGGTACTGATTAACACAAACTTTTTCCCCCGCTCACCCCTCTCTCATAATTTAAATAACCCCGATATTTTAATTCAAGAACTGAGTAACCGTTTCCTTAATTTACATCAAACTTACCCCGGACGCTTTAACATCCTTTCTGTTGAGTTTTTCTTGACTTTCAACTATTTTCCGAATTTTTAATAATTTTTTTCTCATATTTTTTGCTAGACGCGGCGGGCCTGAAAATTGTTTGCTTTCTCCTCTTTCGAGCAGCCATTGTGTATGCGCTGCGATGCAACCACACTTGGCCTTAGCCACGCCCACACGAAGTCCCGCCCACTCGCGCTTTTTGATCGGTATCGGGCGCCGCCGCTTTCACTTCGGCATCACGTACAGTCCCTTTGGATACAACTCACATTTCGGACTTATTGGATAAACTGTCAACCGCTCCTATTTATTTTTGTCTATTTTGCAAAGATAGGAAGACAAACATGTCGGTCTTTAAATCCTATTGGCTCGTTAGCTTGTCAGTCTGCGTGATTAGTTTTCGGGGCTTCCTATTGGCTCACGCCGCTGTCAGTCATCGGTGACGGTGTGGCTGATTTTCCTGGTGCGCTGTTGCAGCAGAGTTGTGCTCAGTATGACGGCTAAGGGTGAAGCTAGCGACTCGTGTAGCCTTCTGAGGAAGCTGTATGTACTTTATAGTAGTTTATAGCTGTCTCGCTAGCGTTTTGTAGACCTAACATGTCATTTTGAGCAAAGCAAGAGGCAATAATCGTGCCGGTTATTTGGGAGTTTTTAACCGGGATAACCTTCACGTGTGTGGATACGAGGCGGTTGCACGAGTCATTAGCCTCCCGCTGGATTAAAGGTAATAAAAGGTAAGTACGGACGTTTGTGTTCAGATCCATAAAAGTACAGAAGTGGCTCCAATGTCTGGTCACATTAATGAAGGTCAACCTGGTGGGTTAAAGGGCAGCAGCAGCAGCGTTACATGTACAGAGGAGCGACCCAAACTAAAAAACAAAAAGACCACTGGTGTCTAGAAATTAAGATATTACCTCCAAAAAATAAACTTTATTGTCATCTGACTTTCATTTGAAATTTAGAAGAGGTGTGGCCACCTGAATATTACAGCTTTAAATCATAAATATGTGTTATAATGAGCCCAGTTTCATTTAAAAGTTCATTTTTTTCTAATAACAAAGTGCAGAAATCAAACCTGACAGTCAGGATTTTAGTTTATTTCCCGGCTGGTTGAGCTGTACTGTATAGAATATAATATAATATGGAAAGGATTACAGTAAAACACGTCTTAATGTTTTCTTGTTTGAGGATGTAAATAATTAAAATAGGTTGAAACACAGCATGACAGAGGATTTGATGTAATGTTTGCAAAACGCATCATTTAACCCTCAGGTGTCAAGTTTAAAAAGTTACACAAAGATCCTGAAGGACAAAAATGTACATATATTATATATTAATATGATTGGCAACTTAGTGGAGTTTGATTTTTTAACCAACACACGTCTCCATCAGTACCACCAAATATTTGTATGATTTTAATCCTGTACATGCCTGTTTGTTTACATCATGTCACGTTAGTTTTTTAGGTTTTTTTAATGAAAAACTAACGTAGTATTGTCCATATATGAGCTAAGTGGAAGATTCTTCTTTTTCTTTTGCTGACAGTCAGATATGTCGATAGTTAGACACACTTAGGACAAACATTTCCTCATCAAAACAATAAAAAATGCTATAAATACTACATATTAGTATTACTTTTCTCTTTCAGTTAGCTAATTTTCTACCATCTAGTATCAGTCCAGGTCATAACCACCAAATATTCATTCATTTTTAAGATTCTAATCCTTGAAATGTTTGTCCACGTGACTCCACTGTTGTTGTTTTTATTGATTAGTTTGATTTTGATGCATTATTTCTAATAATAATAATCATCATCTGATAATTTGAACAGTATGAGCGCCTTATCTTCTATCACTCCTTCACACTTTCTACCATCTGATTTACCTTTTATTATTCTAGAAAAGAATAAAAATACAAGATCACTTTGAACAGATTTGTTTTTCAAAGCTGAAGGATTCATTGTCTGAGTCCTGCTGGTTGTCAGCAGCTGCCTGATCAGCTCCACAGCTTTTTATGAACTTTATCTTCATCTTTCTCGGCGGCGTATGAACCGACCAGCTCTGCTCAAAGCGATGTGTTTGTATAGTTTTGGCTCCAGAAGCACCAGAGTGAACTCACCGATGGTCTAAAAACTGCTAAACCAGATAAACCATCCTGCTGTAACTCGTATGCAGGAATATTCAGCACCTTTGAGGTTTCATATATGACATCCTGTCCCATCTGTAGGCTGTCTGAGTGCACATGTTCATGCCTGTGGGTTAAAAGTGTGAGTGTGTGATCTGCAGTACATATAAACTCTACATCTTAAAATGTACACAAACATAAACCCACACACACACACACACACACACACACACACACACACACACACACACGCCACACTCTGGCCTCCCAGCAAAGAAGATCTGCTGTCAGGAGCGACTCTAGATGTTGATGATGGTGAAGCCTTCTGTGACGTAGACGGCTTCCTTCACTCGTCTCTCAGACCTTCTGTCCTCTTTGTCCAGAAGATGAAAGTCCCTCCAGATACAGGTGGACCGCTGGGTCTGGTCCTGAGGAGCTGCTCTTCTGTGTTTGTGAAGCTGTCTCCTATGACCATGTCCTCCTCCAGTGTTGCTTTGCTTGTGTCTTGGTGTTTTATCCTTGGGGTGAACCAGTGGGTCTGAAGAGCACTGGTACCTTGTGTTTGAAGGAAATCCCTCTGGACTTCTAAGACTCAGCAGCTACACGTGGAACATCAGTGCTGTTCCTCCTTTTGTTGCTGCTTGTTTTGGGCTTCACATCTTTTTGTGGATTTGATGAAGGCCAAGTTAGGATAGCCACAGTTTTTCTAACATGTGTTCCTTCTGTTTGGCCTCTGTGCTGGTTCGTCCTCAGCCCGGTGCTTTCAGGTTCTGATGACCCCTGGTTTGGGAATGGAACAGCAGATGTTGGTCAGTGTGTGCAGGATCTGGTGGTAGCTCCACCTCAACATGCACAGCGCAGTCTGCTGGTTCTCCTCCATATCTTGTGGACTTGACGTTGCCGTCCACTGAGTTGATGCGTCCGTGAAGGCTTCTACTTCATGGGCTTAAGAGGACGTTGTTGGTGCTTTTCGCTTTCATTTGATAGGACAGTGTAGAAAAACAGATAAACCTGGGGCAAGGACTGGACTGGACTACAGCACATGGGTCGCCATCTGATCCGGTTGAGCCACCGGGGCGCCCAGAACTTCTTCAAGAACCTAAAAGAGAAGTCCAGTTGCTTTCTACTGAAGTACTGAGGGTTAAGCAGTAAATGTTCATCCTGTTGGACTGGTCAAGAGGTTCAGTCTTAAAGAATTAGAATATCATGAAAAGTTTTTCCTGTCAGTTATTTTAGAAAGCGATGAAGATTTTATCTATTCACTGCACGTAAAGTAAAATGTTTCAAGCATTTTTATTTTGTGTTTGAATAAATATGGCAAAAAGAATCATATCTAAATATTAGAATATTCCATTTTCAACCAGTATAAATACCACCCTGCATCTCTCGGTATCGTTCAGTACACACAGTCATGGGGAAGACTGCTGACCTCAGAGTTTATTGCTGAAACGACCGGCTTTAGGCAGAGTGCTGGACATTTCTAATATCAAGCCACTCTTAAACCAGAGTTGACGCTGGAGCTTCCTCATTTGGGCAAAGGAGAAAAAAAAGTGAACTTGAATTCAACTTTATGCAAGTTTGTGGACACGCAGCATCAGGCCTCGATAAGAAAAGAAAACGCTCTGTCTCCATCACTGTTCATCTGTTGGTCCCCCTGTTCTGGGTCAGACTGGCTGATTGGCTTCAATGTCATTTATTCATTTGTTTTAAAAGAAAAAGAAGAAAAAAAAAGGTTCATGAGGCCTCAAACATCGGGTCTGCAAGCATATTTAGCATTTTTTTTTAATGTGTCTCAGTTTTGGCCTTTTTCAGCTCATTTGATGATGATTTGATGATGATTTTTAGGTTGTTTTGTTTCTGATTTTGATCCTTGCGTGACTAGTTTTATCTCTAGTTGTGTCTTGTTTTGTTTGTTTGCATCTCAGTTGAATTATTTTGCGTTTAGTTTTTACAGTATTGTGTCCTGTTCGGATCAGTTTGTGGTCCTCTGGTCTCACTTTAAAGTCATTTTGTCTTGTTTTTGTCTCTTACTTGGGTTTTTTATGCAAAGTTTTACGTCCGTTTTGTTCATTTTGGATTTTCTATGATTGTTTTGTGTCTTGTATTGATCCTGTTATTTAAAAACATCACCTACTGATGGACTCTGGCTTTTAAAAATCTATTCTTAAATTGAACAGAGCTGTTGTGGGAATATTCTGCTGTATGAATGACTTCCTTTTATCGTGCACACACACACTCACAAAGACAAAAACATGAGCCTGGTTATGAGAAAAATCTGTGCCGAAGCTGAACCTGTTCTTTTCTCCATCAGATCCAAATGGACATAAAAGCACGAAGACTTCGGAACCAGGACATTAACCCGTGCATCGAGGTGAGCGTGCCGACCCGTTACACGCTGGTACATGCTGAGCTTCTGACCCTGTTCTAAGGTCGTATCTGCTTCTGTTTTTCAGGAAAGTGATGCCTCCCAGAAGTGTTTAGACGCCTACAACTACGACAAGAGCATGTGTTCGGCCTATTTCCAAAGATATAAGAACTGTAGGAAATACTGGGTGAGTGTGTTTTTTTATAGGATCAAAGAAACGAGAAAGCTGGCAGAGACGAAAACACAGTGTTATATCTGTGTATGGTATTTTGGATTGCTCACTACCAAAGGGACTCGGGCTTTAACCCCCAGTAGGTCCTTGTGGGATGGTTTTGACAGTAGAGCAGGCTGTCCGGTAGTTGTAGGGCTGCCAGTTGGACTCA
>NW_007579166.1:73031-81987 GCF_000690725.1 Stegastes partitus
CTTCACCAGTTGACATGTTTGGGAATAAGAAGAGCATTTGTTTCTTGTGCCTTTTTTTAAAATCACATTTCTAAGGGTTAAAAAGGTGGCGAGGGAAAGACACTCCCCCTTCATGCTTCCACAGTGGGCAGCTACAGATGCTCCAGAAACCCTGTGTTATGGTGGCCCACTGGGCTTTTCACAGGAAGGTAACGGTGTTCAGCAGCAGGCTGCTCTGTGGAGCTGTCAGGTATAATCTCATGTGATGTTCCTTGTTTCTTTGCAGCACAACATCATGGTGCAGAGGAGAAGAGACGGTGTGAGGCCGGACATGCCCACTGCTGAGGAGAGGCTGCAGATGCTCAACGCTATCGGAGGAAAACCGTACTGAGAGCGAGCTCGGTCACATGGACACTGTGCAGACGAGCGGGCCCAGGAGGTGTCCTCACGGCCGGCATGTTGTGGTGATGCTGGTGCACTGCAGCGGGCGTACGCTGGGCTCTGGAGAACCACATGTTTAAACTCAGGTTGTGTGGAAGTGACTGTAAGTGATGACTGGAGAATAAAGTGGAGACCTGGAGGGAAGTCACAGAGACAGCATGTCAGGTTATTTATTTTGGTTCAGTAACACTGAGTGACTGAATTAAAAGAGAAAATAAATGGAGTTGTTTATGTTCTAAAGAGAATACAGCCTGCTGCAGTGTTTTGTTTTGTTTTGGTGTTACAGAACCAAAACCAGTTCTACTGACGGTACAGCTACAGGTGTTTGCTTAAACCCAGAAGTTCAACTCATTCACAACGTAAATCGCTCCAGTGTGGAGAACCGCTTCATCTGTGATGTCTGGATCGAGCCAGAAACTGTGTTTCAACCATCTACAAGGTGAAGATGGATGTCTGCTTTGGTCTGGACACAACTAGTGCAACTTTTTGAAGTGTTGATAAGTCAGTGGAAATTTAAATTTGATAAACTACACGAATTTTCATCAACATGTAACTCAGCAGACACACAGCAGAGGCCATGTTTTAGATCCTGTAATCACCACAGTGGGCCTGTGTGCTCAGAGCGGTGATGGATGAAGGTTTATCTCATCATTTATGTCTTTTTTTTAAACTGTTGATGGGTTTTATTCAGCAAAACCTGCCTAATAAACCTCCAAAACTGTCTGGAAGCGCTATATTACTATTAAAATGACTGCAAATGTTTATCAGTATTTTATGATATATTGTTAATTATTAGATTTTCTGTGAACAGCCAAACATTCACAAAAAACAATTGAACAGACCAGAAATGCTCGCTTTTCAAAACTGATGACAGAGAATCGAAATAACCCAAAACTTTTGTTTACAACAGATGATCGTTTAATCAACTCAAGCAGCACCTGTAGATGTCTTGCAGTCCACTTCAGCAGTAAGATGGAGACTATTAGATCTACTGAAGCTTGTGGATTTGAACTCTCTGGAGGAGTTTATGCTGGTTGATGCTCCATGAAATCCTCTCCCTGCCTTGGCGATCCGTTTTTACTGATGATCTAAACATCATAAATGATTCTCTCCAGGTGTGTCTCTCTGCTTTTAAGACTGGATTGTTTTACTGTGAAGCCCTTTGGTTTGTGTTTCTGTTGCTACAGAAATCAAGTCTGATTGATTCATTGATTTGATTTAGTCGTATAGGAACATAACTTTTGGAGCACAGACCTGTTTGGTCAAATTAAAAAAAATGAAAGCTTAAATCTGTTCAATTAAATCAAGACTATCCGTCATCGCTTCTCCAGCAGCTTCATGACCCAGAGCACACAGGTAAGGTGTCTCTGCTGGAAGTCCCGCCTCCAACCTGAATATCGCTCTCTGATTGGCTCTGCCGGATATTCGCTAACATCTGATTGGTCATCCCTGCTGTCACTCCATTATGCTTTTAACAGTTACGTTCAGCCTGTTGGACAGGACCGAAGGCAGTGCAGTGAATATTCTGATTATAATCAGTGCTGTCAACTACATTTATATTTGTGTGTGTGTGTGTGTGTGCGTGCGTGTGTTTGGTAATTAGGATTTAAAAGATGTCAAAGAAAACTGGACATAAGAAACTTCTGTAAGTTACTTCAAGGGTTTATAACCGCAGAGGCGCAACAATACTGATGTTGAATAAAACTAAATGTTTAACGCCACGTTTTAAAGTTATTATTTTTATGTGTTTGTGTGGAAGAGAGCGACTTTTTAAAACAAAATAAATTTGTGGAGATAAATTACAGTAAAACCTCAGATTCTAGATGCTCATGTGATTTTATATATCCATATTTTGGGGGGATAAATTACACGTAACAATTAAATGTTTTTGTTTTTTTAGCTCAGGCAATAACTGTCCCATCAAACTCTGTGATCCAGACCATCAAAGACAAAGAAAGTGGAAAGTGATTTTTATTGCTTCTAGGATGATAGCCTACATTAATTAGATTTATTCCACTACTGTACTTCAGCAAAGTTTCATGAAGGCACTTAATCCAAACTATTCGTGAACCATAATTCTTCTTCACTGTGTAGCTCCAGTGATCAGATTTTGGCTCCAACATGCATGTCCTGTACGAGACACTGGTGTCAAACTGAATCCAGCATCATCCACCTTCACCGACGAGGAGCTGCTGCTGCCATCGGGACGTCTGCTTCCTGTCAATCAAGCTCGCTGAGCCAATGAGCGTCCAGCTCCACGATGACGTAATGCTCATACAGGACGCGCACAGGTAGGCTGCATCTCCACATGTCCTCCAGCTAATGTGTGGATCAATGTAAACTAATGTTAATATCACACAAACACCGATAACTCTAAATAAGCAGAAGTGGGCATCACCAGAGACACCTCCGTGAAAAATGTAGTAAACATGAAGTTATTTTATTGTATTTTTTATCCAGGTAACTTAGTTAGTTAGCTAAACAGTCTCTTTATAAAATGCTAGTTAGCTGCTACAGTCCATCCAGTTTACCTTTTTTTTCTCTCTGTCTGAAGCAGCTCATTTTCAGAGACTTGTAAACCAGCGTTATCAGCCTTTTAACACTTAAAGTTTAGGTGTTTAAAAGTCATTTGACACTAAATGCTTCACAGGCATCATGTTAAAGTGAACTGTCCAAATACTTCCAGTCTGGACTCTAACTGGCCCTGTTAGTCCACAGCAGTGTTCTGTGAGCTCACCTCTACCTTCATACAGTCCAACAGAGTTATACTGACGCTTTTATTTAGGCTGAACTGGTAATAATAAAGACTTGAGACTTATTCTGTTCCACCTCAGCTACATGCTGTCTGTAGAGGGTAGTTTTATATCAGGTCATTACTTGGGGGCATCAACAGATGAGATTGTTTTATTCTTCAGTCCAAGAAACCAACAGCGCCTTTAGTTTCAGTGTCTGGTTCTTGCTGTTTATTATATATATATTGGTAAATGCTATCAACTCAGACAAAGCTTCATTTGTGATCCAACAATAAAACTCAGAATGTGAAAGGAGTTGATATGTGAGCTAACGCCTGTCAGTAATCAGACTTCTTACAATATAATATAAAATAAGATGAGCCTTTATTAATCCTAATTACATCATTCCAGCAAGAAAAGAGGACGGTCAGAAACATTTAAGAGATGTCAGTAGAAAAATAAGAATAAATGTCTTTGGCTGTAGAAATAACAACACGGCACATATCAACAGCATCTCACAGATTCCTTCATGAGCACAAATACAGAAATATTCATGTTGTTGCACAGATCTGTCCGTAAATGGAGAATAAAGCCGTTACACACGTTCAGCGTGTTTCCCCAGAGCTTCAGATGTTCTTCATTGTGGTTGAATTGATATGAACTGTAACCCAGTGAGGAGTAAGCGGTGTATAGATAATGGATGGATGGATGTGAACTGTACTTGAGTGGAACAGGAACCTTTTCACTTGTAGGTCACACTTTGACAGAATGTGTTTGGTCCACAGACCTTTGCTGCCTCCGTCGGCCTCCTCATGGATGCGTACGCTGATCTCTGCTGTTCGTTTGGGTAAACTACACATTTCCTTCAATTCCCCCTGTGAACATGTGCACAAAAACACAAAGTCCTTTTTGAAATTGCAGCTTTCAGTGACGCCTGCAGATCACAAAGGAACCCGCCTCACTCATCCTGCCTGTGATCCCGTTTTACATCGAGACACTGCATATTCCATACATCATCCATACATCACACTAAACCTTTTAATGTTCAGTCAACCTGCACCTTAAATTACACCTCATACAGGTGTCGTAACTCTCTTCCTGCTACGTTCATGTACAGTCACTTTGTACCTCTGAACCATTTTAGCACCTCATGTGCATGATTTGTTGTTAATACGATATTTTACTTTATTCTTATCTCACCATGTTCCATTTTATTTACCCTATTTTAACTACCACATGGCTGCCTTTACTATTACCATTACATGCCCTAAGTTACCCCCAGGGGCACTAGTTTACATAGATACCCTTCATATGTGTAACTCCTCCTCTTTCTGCAGACTTCCTGTGTGGATGGCATCACTCCTCCACGCCGCCAAACGCCTCAGGAGCGACCACGCTCGTCGGAAGAAAGTCTACCGTCTTTTACGGAGGAAACTGGTCTGTGCTCATGTAACCGAATGGTGTGACTCAATCTGAACCCTCGGCCGTGAATTCTGCCCTGAGTCTTGTGTATTCACACCCACCAGCAGCTATGAATTATCGTCTGGGCTCTTCCTCTTCATCCTCTTCTCGCTTTCGTTCCAGATGTTTCACAGAGCTGGTGTGGACGGCCAGAATGTGGGTCAGCTCACCTACGTTTTTCCTGAAGAGGTGAAGATGTTGGTGCGCTCTGCCTTCCCACAGAGCGTCTGTGACTACCCCAACCCCACCCACGACCAGGTGAGTAGGAGCCCCTCCTTCAGGTATGTACTTTATGTTTAAAGGCACCAACCTAATTTCACTAACTACACATCCTCAGTTCTGTTCCTCGACTCCTCTCCTCTTGTCTTGGTCCCTCCCAGCAGGGATTTGAGCAGAGGAGGCATCACCTGGTCTTTATTGTGTTATAACATACCTCTAACTACCTGCCTGCTTTATTATCTGTCGGATGAGCAGAACATGTTCATGATAGCTTTATAACCTCAGGAGTACATTTACTGATATTGTCTTTATCCAAGTCAGTGTGACCAGAACTTCCAGACGTCAGACATTTTTATTTTTTATTTAACACACGGACGGCGTGAAGTATGAAAGAGTTCTTTCATAGATTTATTACAGGTCTTTTTGAAATGTGACAAACTCTGCTGGGTCAAAATATTCAGTGCTTAACACGTTTATTGGACCACCACCCGATGTCAGGTTTATGCCACAGCACAGATAATTACCAACATCACTGTTCTGTCTCTGTGATGGTTAACGCACCAGCATGTAGAAGCTCTGTAACTGAAGGGACATTTTTAATGCTAAAATATAACAATAATTATTATTATTGGTGTATTGGTAGACACAAGAACCGGGATGTTTGGAGTCCATCCCAGCTGACTCAGGGTGAAGTCAGGGGACATGAGCTGTGTATGAATGTTTTTTTACTGTTTAATCGTTGCTACGGTGTGGTGAAGCGGTCTGTATCTGTGTCGTTCCAGGTGGTGTACATCACCGTAGAGGATCTGCACAAAGTGGAAATCAANCAGACGTCAGACATTTTTATTTTTTATTTAACACACGGACGGCGTGAAACATAAAAGAGTTCTTTCATAGATTTATTACAGGTCTTTTTGAAATGTGACAAACTCGGCTGGGTCAAAATATTCAGCGCTTAACACATTTATTGGACCACCACTCAGTGTCAGGTTTATGCCACAGCACAGATAATTACCAACATCATTGTTCTGTCTCTGTGATGGTTAACGCACCAGCATGGAGAAGCTCTGTAACTGAAGGGACATTTTTAATGCTAAAATATAATAATAATTATTGTTATTGGTATATTGGTAGACACAAGAAATAAAACTCACAGCTATGACATTTAATCCATCCATCCATCATCTCTACACCTTCATCCTCACTAGGGTGGTGGGGGGCTGACTCAGCTGACTCAGGGTGAAGGCAGGGGACATGAGCTGTGTATGAATGTTTTTTTTACTGTTTAATCGTTGCTACGGTGTGATGAAGCGTTCTGTATCTGTGTCGTTCCAGGTGGTGTACATCACCGTAGAGGATCTGCACAAAGTGGAAATCAACTAACGGCTGTTTCTCTCTGTTGCCTGATTTTACAGCCCACAGTTATTGACCGTTAATGAAAGATGAGTTCTGGGGATTGTTAGGTTGATTGGAAGCATGTGTAGCGTTAAAGATAAAAAAAAAAAAAAAAAAGCTGTAGATAGTTCTGCATGTGGTGAGTATAAACCAGATTTAGCACGGTCAGTAAAATAAACCAGTATGTGTTCAAACAGTGAAATGAAGGAGGTAAAAAAAATCCATTGTCTGTGACGGCTTGCAGGGAAGTGTGGGGAACCAGACATCAGCATACAGAGTATTATAATTATGACCAGTAATAAACCCTGATCCAGAGGGATGGAGAGTCACAGCTAAGAACAAGCATGTATAAACCATGGAGCCATGATCCAATTAGAAAAGTTGTCGTTATCAGCATAACAATGGCAGAGAAAACATGATTTATATTTACAGGAAAACATATTTTATCTGCTCACTCACCAGTTTGGTAAAAAGGCGCCTTGTCATCCTTTAAAATCCAAAGATATGTTTACTCCTTCAGTAGTTGTGTTGTTCTTGATAGGGATGATGAGAACATCACTATCACCAAATCTCGCTCTGATGACAATCATGTAACGCCTTTAATCTGCATTTAGAACTGATTTATGGTTGTTGAGTGTAAATGATGGATACCGTGTGGAGATTCTCAGTAATCCTCAGAGCTTCAGTAGTAACTAACTAGACTTCTCTTGATGGTGAAGAACCAACAGTTGATTTCTACTGAAGCTCCGAGGATGATCCGTCTCATACTTGAGGCATCGGTTGATGGACAACTCTGTAATGTTCAAGCTCCAGCAGCATCGTCCAACACATCCACCATCAGCCCTGTGGGAGTCTTTAACTCAGTGGGTGGACATGCATGATATTCATGTGTGACAAAGGGATGCTGTTCAACTGAGAGATGTTTCTGGAGTCGACTATTTGAAATCAATGAGGATAAAAAATAGAAGCACCTGTCAGCATTTGCAGCACATTTTAGCAGCACGACAACATGCAGTCGTCCCCAAACCCTTCCATGAAAGAAAAGACAAAACTCACAACAGTCCCTCAAATAACCAGAAACTGAAAAAAGTAATAATAAATAAAAAATTATAAAATTAGAATTTAGTGAAATGAGACGTTGCTTTTGAATTTTGGTTGAAAGTAATAATTTAAAAAATAAAACTGTCCCTGACTAATGAGAGGCCTTTGCTGATGAGCAGTGGTCCAGAACACCTGTCAACAGGTGCAGAAGTCTGACTGAGAGCTACAGGAAACACCTGATGGCAGTGATTGGCTCAGAGGATTGTTCAGCTAGATAGTAGTTCACAGGTCCCATCAGGCTGTTTGTTTTTTTTAATGTTTCTGTTGAACCACAATTCAAAAGCAACGTCATGATGTTCATTATATTTTTATTTATTATTTCTTTTGTCAGTTTCAGCTTATTTCAGTGACAGCTGGTTGTTTTCCTTCTTTAATGGGAGGGTACATGGTTTAAAAATGACCACTTCTCTTAAAGCAAACTGAGCCTTTGCTTCAGTTTTAGCTGAACTCAGTCAGCTGTTGTTCATGTGCTGTATTACATGGTTGTACCAGCAGGGGGCGCTGTAAGGCAGCATTGTGCAACAGGTAGCATGCTAGCCATGAATCAAAGCCCAGGCAGCCTGATTAACGTGGATCCAGAGGGGAGCTGTGGGATCTTAAACCGATCAGCCGCCGGTGGCTCCGCTGGAGGATCCCCGTCAGGTGTGTCGGATGGACCAGGTGGACCTCCAGGTACCAGCATGGGACGCACGTTTTAGGTTCCGGTTAGTGCTCCAGCAGAGGTCCCAGGAACTTCCAGGCGAGCTGTGAACTTTCCCGGAGTCCAACAGCAGAGCAGCAGGGAACCGATGGACAGGCCGGGCAGCAGCGGCTCAGGCGGCGGCGGAGAGGAGCCGAGCGGCGGGGCAGGAGGCTCCGAGCTGCTCCGGTGTCTGTCCGGTCTGGCTGAGCGGTACCGGACCGCCAAGTTCAGCCTGGCAGCTCACCTGCTCTGCTGGGCTCTGCTCAGGTGGTACCAGGTGAGTCTGTCCTCACAGTTTAAGTAGTTAGGTGAAGAAAAACGGATCAGAACCAGAACCAGCTCCAATGACGAAGTACGGACAAAACATACAGGAGTCTGGTGTCGTCCAGGAATGAGCAGGATTAACAGGAATAGGAAAATACAGAGTAAAGTTAAATAACAATAGAAAGAAAGTATATAAATATATACAAGGATGTACACATCACAGTTTATCTGCATTTGTCATCTTAATGATTTATTGTAAACATGCTTTATGAGGTACTGATGCCTTCATGGTCCACCAGGTCTGAGTCAGGTGACCTGTTACTGTAATAATCTTCTGTGTGGGTGTTAAGCTGTTTTGTTGGAATGAATGGAGCAGTCACCATCTCCATGTGAGCTCTGGACAGTCCTCACATGTGTTCACAGCCTCCCATCAAAGAAGGAAACCAACAGCCAGCTGTCACTGAAATAAGATGAAGCTGACAAAAGTAAAAATAAATAAAAAAATAATGAACATCATGACGTTGCTTTTGAATTGTGGTTCAACAGAAATATTTTTTAAAACCAGCATGCTGGGACCCGTTAACTACTATCTAGTTGAACAACCCTCTGAGCCAATCACTGCCATCAGGTGTTTCCTGTAACTCTCAGTCAGACTTCTCACCTGTTGACAGGTATTCTGGAC
>NW_007579166.1:83132-94432 GCF_000690725.1 Stegastes partitus
GATAGACTGGTTACCTGTCCAGGTGAACCTGCCTTCACCCTGAGTCAGCTGGGATAGACTCCAGCCCCCCATGACCCTGGTGAGGATTAAGGTGTAGAGATGATGGATGGAAGGGTTTTGTGTTTACATTGATTATGAAAACCAGAATTGCAGGTGGTAGGGTTCGGGTTGTATTGCTGATATGAGTTTATGAATTTAGTGTGATCTGTTTCTTCAGTTAAATTTCTTGTCTGTGTGATTTTAGGAGATAGAAATTCTCACATCATACCGGTGCAGAGGCAGACGTCCTGACCTGTTGGCCTGTTGTGAGGTGTTTTAAGGATCTCTCGTGTGTTTTCATTCCACTTTCCTGAATGATGTCAGTGCTGTAGTGCATCAGTCTGCATGACTCACTGCACATCAGCTTGACAAAATCTTTAGCAGCTTTAATAAGATAAGGGCGTGGCAGGAATAAGGTCAATACCCACGGTGAAAAATGTCCAAAGACTTGGCTCGTGTGCTCGTCTGTGCAGCACTGACTGTGCAGACAAGCAAAGTCATGCCTTGAATCTGCCTGTAGGCTGTTCTACGCTCAGCAGCTACAGATCTATAGTGTCTCACATCCAAGCAAGCTGACTGACTTCCTGCTGGATTCCAACATTCAGTTTATGGACATCTAGAGACATGCAGCATGTCTTTCAAATACAGTGTCTGAGTGTAAATGAATGAACTAGAAAGCTGGATTATACTAAGACCTTTCTAATACACTACACATTGGGAACAGCGAGCTATACCTAGTGTGTTAGCTGCTAGTCTACGGCTAAAATCAAAGGACTTAGTGAGCTCAATGTTAGGGTCTAGCTCTGAGAGCGTTGCACATTCTGGCTGCTCAGAAGACATGTTAAGGCTGTCGAGGAGCTTCAGACTGATGAAAGGTGGAGTAGGAAACCAAAAGTGACCCCCAAACTGGCAAGACTGGAGGTGCAGGAGGCCAAGAAGACTCCAAGGATCACCACCAACACTATCCTCATGGATATGAGTAACTGATACTCAGACACACAAAAGCTCGCCAAGCCTTTGTAGAAGCAGACAAAACAGAAAGCATTTGTTCATGAGTTCTCCAATGAGATGAAAATGCAGTAGTTTGGATACAGAGACGAAAGAAAGGAGAAGCATTTAAACCCAGGAACAACACCCCCTTTGTCCAGCATGGTGGCAGGATTTAGGGGTGTTTTTCAGTCAGGGGGGACCAGGGAACCATGTCAGAGTAAACAACCATCAGGCCACTTGGCTTTGGGCCCCATTGGACCTTCCAACAAGACAATGATCAGAAACACACACTCATCATATTGGGGCAGCCCATCCAAAGCCCAGACCTGAACTGAAAACTAGACAGGAAGCCCTCAGACACCTGGATCCATCACAGAAGAGGAGTGGTTTAGAATCCCAGAAGAGACGGGCAGGAAGCTGGTTATCAATTAAAAGGAATGTCTGACTGATTGGCCAAAGCTCTGCTGGTGAGGACTGAGACATGTAGCTCTACACCCCACAGAAACATCAGAACCATAACTACAAGTATAATGAGAACTCAGACATGTCTGCTGTGTAGCACAACACAATATAAACACCATAAATCACCAAAAAAACCAACAGTCAGCATCACAGTAGATGCTCGTTCCCATACCTGTCTCCTTCTGGTTGACCAGTTCAGCCCAGCTTGTGTGACTGCTGGTTGCATCTTAGTCACTAACAGCCTAAATGTTGCATCTGAAAGATTTTTTATTTTCCAGAATCAGGTGCAAATGGTTTCTTTTAGGCACATTTTTAAATGAGGCGTGTAGATCGTAGTGCTTTTGGTAAAATATCCTAATTTCAAGTTTAAAATATATTTACGTGTCCTGGCTAAACGCTGCAGATGAGGGATTCAGGGACCCTCGGAAAGTAGAAAGTCAGAAGGACAGTTTCTTGTTGTGACAAATAGCATAATTTTGCATTTTTTAAAAGACAACATGCCTTTCAAACTCGCCAATGACATTTGAGGTTCACAGGATTAAATGTTACTTCCTGCTTTTGCTTCCTGCTCCGGTAAGTCTGGAGTCTGGCTGTTAACCTGAAGTCATCGCGTTATTATAGATTTAATACTGCAGAAATCAAAATTCTTGACCAGAGACTAAATTAACAGCAGAAACAGGCAACATGTGCCGTCTGTGTGTAGACAGCAAACACCGGTGAAAAGGTGAAGCGGCTTCCAGCAGAAGTCAGTGGATGACCGGAGGAAGATGAAGGAGATCGTTTACATCTGGCACCAGAGACCCTCAATGAACATATAGAGGCCAAACTGTTATTATGCTGTCAGTGACACCTGTCATCATGTGGACAGATTTCCATACAGAGCAAACTATCTGCTAACGACGGCCCCAAGAGGCGGGTAAAGGTTTGGTAAATAGCTTCTGCCTTGAGTTAAGATGTTTTTGATCAAACCATTTGTCCCACATGTCCAGTCTGGTTCTCCTTCTGTCGGTTCTAAAGTCAGATGTAGGTCTTGTATCTTTGGCCTCAAGTTAACTTTAGAACAAAATAAAAATGGTGTAACACACTTCTGAGGCTTGGTTCCTGGATTTAACCTCAGGGAGCTTTCAGGACTCTGAAGGCCAGTTTGTGTTTTCCACATTCGTGTGTCCAAACCAATGAGGCTTTTTTAGTGAATGTGATGCAGTTCTGGATCCACATCGGTCTGCTGCACAGACAGACAGACTTCCCACTGTGTTGATGGAAAGCGTGTACGAATCAGATCTTCTCCAAAGTCATGGAGCAGCGATTTAAATTTCAGATCTTTTGATGATGAATCCTGAAGGTGTGGATGACTGAGGATCACTCTACACGGTCTGTCCTCAAACTGAACTTTTGTTTCAAGCACCACTTGTTTTCCTGGCACATGTGCAGGATGAACAGTCACAGTTTTTGTGGATGCACATGGATCTGTAGACCCTTGCGGATTTGGTTGATGATGACGTTTACATCACAGCTACTACCTGCTGTTGCAGATGCAGAATGGACCTTTGTTCTTTAGCTCACAGAATATTTGGGTGATTTATTGCCAGTGACCAGCTACACTTTTCTTTATGCAGAATCCACATGTGAGTAAGTGCAGCAGTTTAAATGCAGTTTGTGAAACATTTTTATTTTTAGTCTCCACTGCTTCTTTGGCTCCTGTTGACATGTTAAACCGTCACCTTGTGCAGGTGCTATGACCGCTTTAGAGAAGCTGCGTCTTTCAAGACATAAAACCTTTTATTTCTCACTGTCTGACATTAAATCAGACCAAACTTTTTCTGTTTTAGGTCAGTCAGGATCACCAAAATTATTTCTATTTGCTAAACACCAGAAAAATGAGAGAGAGATTTTTATTATTTTCTTCAAAGTCAGAAGTTTACATCCACTAATGTTACAGTAGAAAATTTGTGGGCAGAGCTGCAAGCAAAGCGGGTCACAAACCTGACTCAGTTCCACCAGGTCTGTCAGGAGGAATGGGCCAGAACCCATCAGACTGCTGTGAGAAGCTTGAGGAAGGAAACCCAGAACGTTTGACCCAAGTCATACAGTATAAAGGCAACGCTACAGATACTGAGGAGATGGATGGAAACTTCTGACTCTGAAGAAAGTAGTAAAAAATCCTCTCTCTCATTATTCTGGCGTTTAGCAAATAGAAATAATGTTGATGATCCTGACTGACCTAAAACAGGAAACGTTTAGTCTGATTTAATGTCAGACAGAAAGAAATAAAAGGTTATGTGTCTCCTTATACAGTGGATGTAAACTTCTGGGTTCAACTGTAAATGTATAGATGAGCAGTAGGAAAGATGCAGGACAGGTTTAAGTTTTGTAGATGCTCTGAAGCCTTTTTAAAAGCAGGTCACCACTGGACTTCACTAAACACTGTGAACTAACTAACTAACTAACTAACTAACTAACTAACTAACTAACTAACTAACTAACTAACTAACTAACTAACTAACTAACTAACCAACCAACCAACCAACCAACCAACTGCATTTGGTATTCAAAGGGTTTTTTTTTATGCCTAACCAAAATGTTGTATTTATCAGGTTTTTCTTCTCATTGTCTCCTCAGAAACTCAGATGTCAGTCTGCGACTCTTCAGGTGAGTCCGTTTTCTTCTTTGCTGTTCTTTTCTCGTTCTTAACTTACTCTGCAGGCTCTGCTCTGTGATGACTCCCCGCAACACTGTTGTTTTGTTCAAAGCAAAGTCTACTTACAAAGCGAGTGTTTTAGGTTGGTTAAGTTGGCGAGCTGCTTTGGGCTATCTGTCCAGGACAAGGTCAGTTGTGTCCCGTACAGGCTCATGTCTGTAGCGGCCTCACAGACACCATAACAGCACTGATCCCAGCAATTCTGCAAATGAGTGTTTAGATGCAGCAGCACATCTTCACTGATGCCGTCTGCTGGATTTGTCTGCTTTGGGCTGTACAGTCCCATAAAATGTTCATACAGCAGATGTCAGAATGGTTACACACAGGATTCTTTCTTGGGTCTTCCTCATAGGCAGCCATTAGTCAGCATTCGCTTCATTTTGTCTTCCACATCCAGTCACTGTGGTAGAGCCAGTGTGCAGGATCCTGGGTAGCCATGGACCTGTAGAATCAGGAGTTTTGTCGTATTGCTGTTTTCATCTGTGCAACCTCTCAAGACGATCCCTTGTCTTAAGAATACAAGTGATTGTACAACCTTTATTTGCTCATTTCTTACAGAAAAATGCACAAGCTAGCGCTGCTTGGCTTTTTACTTCTACTTGCATCGGAAATGCTGTTAAATATCCAGAAGGTATTGAAATTAGAAATGTTTTGATTCTGACAAGGCTAGTCGACATTCCCTAATGTTGTGTTCACACCAGATCAGAATTCAGAGTAAACTCGCCCCATTCACGCGTCCGCCAGGAATTTCTGCCCGTTTCCTTCCACTATCCAGTGTGGTATCATCAAACACGGTTGTGCTCGACAACCTTGCTGCTTCGTATCTGCTGTGGAAGGCCCAGAAACCACGGAGATCCAGACGCCGCAGTGTCCAGGTCCATCGGGTCCATCAGATCCTCCAGACATGCAAACAGCTCAGGGAATTCCACCACCTCCTCCAGGAGCTACGTCTGGATGATGGTGCTTCCAGCGCTGTTTTCAGCTGATCCAGACCCAGTTTGACGACCTGTTGGAGAGGATCGGTACCAGGATATCCCTCCAGGATACCAGGATACCAGGATACCAGGATACGTCACCAGAGGATCTCAACGATGATTGGCCATTGCGGCGCAAATCCTTGCTTGAGTTCAGATTTTTGAACTCATGCGAATGAAGCATCCAACTCGCGTCTAATCACGTCTTCACATCGACTTTACATGCAAATGATGCTACTTGTGTCTGGTGTGAACACAACAAACCACCTCACTGAGATCATTTCCAGAGCAGGCCAAATTGTCTGATTTCATTGACTAGCTTGACTTATTCATTTTTCCTTGACTTTGTGTTGCTATCATGCGTAAGTCTGATAAACAGTAAAATGGTTTTTGGTCCGTTTATGTAGTTTTTGTTATTACCTACTTTATCACTTTCACTGCAAACAATTAAGACACCGTCATGTTTCAAGGCCAGTGTGGAACCAGCAGAACAAACCCAGACCCCATGTGGCTGACACACTGTGTTGTGCTCTAAGCCCACAACATGCAGTCTCATCCATGACCACTGAGCTGAAGACAGACTCAGTGTCAACAACAGTGAAAGAATCATCACAGCATTCCTGACCCAGATTGAGGGCAGCTATTGTATTTTTTTTACACCTATTTAGCACATCCAGAACATCACTTGTTAGTCGTGTGATCCAGGACTTTAGAGTCAGACTCGGTGTCTTTGACCAAATTCCTCCAGCAGCTGAAAGCAGAGGGAACGAGGAAAGGCTCGGAAAGGCCAGTGGACGAGCAGAATGCGAAGGGGAGAGTGAAAGAAAGCATTCCTCACAAAGGAGGATGAAATGAGCGGGAGAAGGAGAGTAATGACTGACTGACTGGCTTTCTTTTTCTGGAGCTGTGGTTTTTCTGCCCGGTCATTAGGTTTCTCTGGCCCTGCAGGCCAACACAACAGATCTCTGTCTCTGTTTGTGTGACAGAGAGAGAACAGAAAATGACAGGGTTTGGGGAAGATGAGGAAATGGAGCATGACTTCATTATATTGACAGGATTCCTTAATTTTTTTTTAACGAGACCTTAGTGAGGAGGTTCATTGAGAGATCAGCCTGAAAATCATTGTCACAGTTTTAGGGGAACATAGAACTACACACCATGTCAGTGAGCCTTGTTCTGTGGAGCTTCTCCTCTTGGTAATGTCCAGCTGGTGCTCACTGCAACTGTCCTTAGTGCTCAGACTGTTTACCGTAAATTCCAGACTATTGGGGCACCTGAATATAAGCCACACCCACTAACTTTAAAAAGAAAACCAGGTGTGTACATATACAGGCTGCAGGTGTCCACGTTGGAACATGAGATATTTACACAGAAAGATGTTTAACCTTTAATTAAATACATAACATACACAAATACGTGGATCCTTTTTTCTGAACAGTTCCTGTAACACGGCTGGTTAAGGAAATAAAACTCCAGCAGCTACCAGGAAAAGTCACTGATCACTATCTTCATCTTCCTCCTGCACTAAAACCACTAAAGTCGTCTTCTTCAGTGTCTTCAGGAGCTGAACAGCCTCAGAATCACTTCATCACTTCCTCAGTCTCTCTGTCGTCGTCGCTCTCAGCCTCACTTTGGTCTCGAGGCGAATTTGTGAAAATCAATAAATTAGCCGCAGCGTTCAAAGCTTGTGAAAAAAGTAGTGGCTCATAGTCCGGACATTACGGTATCTCATATCTCAATACTTCATCAACACTATCTTAAATGAAAGGTCCCAAAGTACCACCTCAGTGCAACACCAGTGAATTCTCCTGTTCATACATACTGGGAGGATGAAATTTAACTCCGCTGCTTTAATTGAGAAACTACAATTAAGACCAGTTCAGTCGTATCGTACGTTTTAGGTGTTGTGTTGCTGGAGCTCTGCGTCGTGGTTTTATTTCATGATCTGTGGTCAGAATATGCATAAATCCAGTCTGTGGTTGGTGATATATATATATATATTACTTAATTACTGATGAAAGTGTTGCTGTAACAGAACATGTGGATGATGCATAGTTGTACATTTAAGTGTCACTAAATGACCCCGATGCACTTCCTGTTTAAAAGATCTTAACGTGTAGATGGTTAAAACGAGGATTATCCTAACAGGACCTAAACAGAGAAGAGTCAAACTGCCCTCGATGCTCGCTGGTATTATTGAAACGATCACAACAACGTGACTTTTGACTGTGATTTAAATTGTATTCCTTATTTTAACAAGACAATTTAAATATCTGTTTTCTATATGACTACTTTTAAATATTCCAAAAGACAAAATGGTGCAAAGTTAAAGTCTTGCTTCAGTCACTGTTTATTGTTTATGAGACTTTAAATACCTCCTGCATACAGAAGATGGTCTTTAATTTAATGTTTGAGCCAGATCACCAAGGACCTCCGATGCTGTTCTTCTAAACGTTCCTTCAATGTTTCATAAAAACATTGGTTAATTTTTATGCCTGCTGATATTAGTGGTACGCTCTTTCTATATTTTTAAGAGTAAATTCTTAGTAATGATCTTTTCACCTGATTTTTAATTTGGATTTATGTTAAAGCCCAAAACTAGAATCTCAGTTTTAAAATTTAAAGTTACTTCTGAGTCTAAAATGAGCATAAAAACAGTTTAATTCTGTAAATTCTTTACCCACTAGATGTCCCACTCTGGGACACTCGACAAACCCAGACCCAGATCCTTCTGATGGGCCCCAGTGAAGGGCTCTGATGGTGTAAAGCTCTCAGCCTGATCAACATGCAGCTCTTTGGACAACTGATTTGCATGGCCCTCTTCAATTACTGAATTCAAGGAAATAACATTATGTTAGGTGGCCACTGTGTGTGTGTGTGTGTGTGTGTGTGTGTGTGTGTGTGTGTGTGTCTTTCATTGGAGCTCTTTGAGGCTCACAGACTCTCAGAGTTGGCTCGGGCCTCCGTGGCCGTTGTTATGCAAATGAAGGAGTGGATGCATGATGGTTTCCTTCTGTAGCTGTTGGTTACCCAGGAAATATGGAGGCCGCACTGTCCTCCACTCACACAGCAGCAGCAGGAGATGGTAGGAGTCGTGTTCTCCACAGAATAAATAAGTGTTGCTCGTGTCGTTCGAGTTATGATGTTAAAAAAAATGCAATTCAAGTTTGTATCCGTGATAAAATGTCCGTCATTGTTCAGAGTGGATGAAAGTGAATAACTGCAGTCATGTCAAAATCATCATGATGAGAGTAGTTTAGATATCAGGACACCAAACCTGACTTCTATCACCATCACTTTTCAAACCGTATTTTGGTCAGTATCACATGAACATGTTTTGGTCTGGTATTAACAAGAGTCAAAAAGCTAAGTTGTTAAATGGGATTCATCCATCCATCATCTCTACACCTTAATCCTCACCAGGGTCATGGGGGGCTGGAGCCTATCCCAGCTGACTCAGGGTGAAGGCAGGTTCACCTGGACAGGTAACCAGTCTATCACAGGGCTACACTTAGAGACAGACAACCAAGCACACTCACATTCACACCTACGGACAATTTACAATCACCAATTAACCTCAGCATGTTTCTGGACTGTGGGAGGAAGCCGGAGAACCCGGAGAGAACCCACGCTGCACGGGGAGAACATGGAGACTCCACACAGAAAGATCCCGGGTGTCCTCACCGGGACGCCAAGCGGTGACCTTCTAGCTGCGAGGCGCTAGCGGTGCTAACCACTGCTCCACCTGCAGCCCTAAATGGGATTCAGTCAGTTTTAAACTAAAACTTCATCTAAGTTTTTGTTACAAGCAATTAAAGGCCAGATTTGATTTACATGCAGTGAAGGTACAGTCAGACCGCTGCTCATAGTCTGTTGGTCTGTTATAATCCTGCACCTTCCTCATGCGTTCGTGTGATTCTGTAATTTAAAGTGTCTGTGAGACGCCGTGACCTCACTGCACAGACGACTGGAAGAACAAGAAGCGCATGCTGGCCTGCGTACTGTCACCAGAAGGAGACAGTAAATATACACCTGGAGGGCTGCGAGACAGTTGTTCCCTCTGAATGACTCAGGAGCAGACGATGACGGGGCAGGACCAGACCAAGTGACCATTAGCTCCTCAGCTGAAGTGTGTTCAGTAAAGCTGTAATTTGCTTGTCAAGGTGGAAAGCTGTCTAGTTTGGGGGAAGCCTGAGGAATGACAAAGACTCAGGCCTCGTCCACACGTAGCAGGGTTTTAATTAAACCGAACGTCCTCCCCCTACGCACCGCCTCGTTGTTAGGGAAAAAAATTCATCCGCATAAGTGTGTTGTTAAGCACATTCATGTCAAACCTTTAGGTGGCAGCAGTTCCCCACATCCCATCCAATCAGAGTGTGTGTTTGTGTCTGTGTTCTTGTACGTGGAGCGTCTCTGGGCCTGGACAGGAGACGCACAGGTCGCATATGTGACGTACGAACAGATTTTGTTGCAGGCAGTCACGTTTCAAAAACCTAAAACCTGGTTATTGATGATGCATAAACAGAGGATTCGCAGATCTTCACTTTGGTCGGAGGTTTTTGAAAGAATCGTTTTTGATGCCGTAGATCTGCGCCTTCGTGTGGACGACGGGCCGAATCGTAGAAGAACATCTTCGTTTTGTGAGACACTCGGCTACGTGTGGACGAGGCCTAAATGTCTTCAGCTTTTTCTTTACACTCAGTTTATTCCAAACAGAACTGGTGTATTCATAAAGTGACTAATAAACTACAGTCTGACTACCAGACGGGAAACTGGCTGAGGAAGCCTGCGTTTGACAAAATACGAATCGAGAACTTAAACACTGACAGACTTAAGAGATAAATGTTATTACAGGCTCTAACCAGGACTTGGTACAACTGAGCTGAGTCGATGATTCCATCACTGAAAATCCAGAGTTAAAGGAATCATTGGAAACTCCAGACTGCCATCATGTACATGGTCTATATAAGAGGATGTAAACTTTAGTTCATGACTGTGTGGATGATGATTAAACTGACAGAAGCTAAAGACTGAAATCAGACGTATGGCCTCCAGTTAAGTTCGTCTGGGTAGTTATAGTTCTATATTTGACACAGCAGAGGACGTTACACGTGTGCCTTGTTGGGTTTTTTTTGCAGTACTTCAGCGGATTTAAACCCTCTGACTGTCCAGCATCAGCAGACATGACCTGATCACCTTCATCTCACTGCCGGTCTCGTTATGTCCTAAGTTTGTTCAGTTTTTGATTCATCTACTGGGTAGTTACTGGACAGTGACCACACAGCGTGGGCTTTTTCTGTGACGTATTTGCAAAACTGGCAGTTGATTTGTTTCATGGACACTGGCTGTTAGCGTAAGGCGTTATCTGGTAGTGTTAGCTATTAGCATTAGCATTATGCTAGAAACTGGCTGCGTCTCTGTAGACGTATCAGCTCTGCGTGTGATCGCTAACAGTGATGTTTTCGGCACCCGTGTGCGCTCGGCCTTCAGCATACAGACTGCAGAATGGTTTGTTTGGCTTGCTCTCTGTTTGGGAGTCAATTATTGACAACTGTTCATTTCTATTTTGTTTGCGTCCACAGTCTTTGAAGGCGCCGTGTAAAGGCAGATTAGCAGGGTTTGCAGGGACAGAGTCTTGTTTCTTCTATTCAAACAATTATTATACATGATACTGTATTTTGTATATATTTTATATATATAATATTACTTATAATAATTCGGTATTTATATTATTTATATTTCTCATATATTCACAGTGTTCTTACCTCAACAGTGCAATATATTTATCCTACTGTTGGCTAACTGTATATATTCCTTCTGGTTCCTTTTGTAAATACATGTATATATTCTTATTTGTCTTTTTATACGTTTACCTTTATACTTTTGCACCACTGGAGTTGTCTTTTAATTTCGTTATATTTTGTGTATAATGACAATAAAAGCATTCTATTCTATTCTATTCTATTCTATTCTATTCATCATTTTAAATTTAGCAAATCCAGGGTCATATGGCTAACACTGGCAATATGTTTCAAACAGTTTATCTCTTATCAGTGACAGCTCTGCAGGGTGGGTCTGCAGACTGATGTGAACAGGAAACACTATCATCTTATTTTGAATATGAGCCATCAAGTTTT
>NW_007579166.1:95037-114860 GCF_000690725.1 Stegastes partitus
TCATGCGTGTAAACAAAGGGATGTGCAAGCTGACCTCGATGTCGTTCCCCGCCGTTAGCAACAGCAGCCACTCCAGACGGCTCTGTTCTGTGTTTGTTTTGGGTCAGACTCTCACTGATGTACATTTTTTTTGTGTCCTGTCGCCCCAAAACTCTTGAACAGCCGTAGCAAGTTCATAGGTATCATCAGCCAGGGCATCACAGCAGCCACAGTCATATAGTCGTGTTTTATATTGAATGTGACACTGGTTTGGAGATGTGGTCAGGTGTGCAGCAGATCTGACCTTCTCAGTGAAACAGGAGACCTCTGGCGCCCAACAGTTAAAGATTTGAATTAAATAATGTTTATATTTTTATCCTTTCTGGATTTTTCTGCGACAGAAAGGAAAAAAGACGTCGAGACGCTGCACCCAGACTTCACCCTGTTGACCTTATAGTCCTGTTGCGTCACTCTTTGATGGCCGTGGACACACAAAAACCTCTTTCAGAGACTAACACTATGTTTGCACAGTCATCAAATTCCTCTTTAGAGGAGGCAAAGACGCCGACCTTCTCCCACCAGCAGCCTCAGCAGACGGTCACTTCTATTAAACCACCTCTCAGCGCAGCAGTGGATTTCTTATTTAATTATTTTAGATGTTCTTACATTGTTCAGCTTATTCGACATGTACAGCTCCTTATCAACATGTTGAGCATCGAGAAGCTTCCTGTGATGGGTAACGTTGAGGTGACTCAATGTTTTAACAATATAGTGTTTTTTTTTTTGTAAGCATCATTCTTACTGACCACCATAATTACAATCTTTTAAAAATTAACTTTCTCCTGCGAGCTGTAAAAGTGGAGGAGAGCTGCTGAGATCAGACGGGCCCATCAGATTCCTGCGGCGAGTTCCCACAGTTTAGACACTGAGGTGACACGTCTGCCTTATTGCTGGCTGTGTGTTGTGAAGGGAGAGTGATTGGGCAGCGAGACGAGGTCAGAAGGGCAGCGCTCTCTCAGGCTGAAGGACAGCGGACTCGTCATGATGAGGGTTTTCCTGCTGGACGCCCTGCTGACGGAACAGTTGTTAAGTTTTTGCAGTATCACAGAGTTTGTGAAGAAACCATCAGTAGCCAAACTGAAGAGACGCCATTTTGCTCGTTAGCTGAATAACATACGATAAGTGGAAGTAATCTGATAAATGTTTAGCACTGAATTGTCGTGCCACCCCTCCATCTGACATTAGGACTCAAGTGCACCTCGTTCAGCTTTTTGCATCGTTCCCAACTTAACAGCACAATAAATCATCAGATCCAAGAGTTTCAGGAATTCACAGTCATGCATGTGTTAGTAAGATGAAGGAATCTGTCATGTTTGTGTGTGTTTGTGGAGGAACTACTGGCTGGAATAATGACGTCTGCAGAGAACCACGTGTTATTATTTGCTGCTTCGTTCCCACACTGTGCTATTGGTATTCTGACCAAGATCTCTGAGGTCTGTGTTCACTGGTCCTTCCCTTTGTGCCGTGTTTCCATGGTAGTGTCGTCTGGGTTCGGTAAAAGGACTGTGTGTGTGTGTGTGTGTGTGTGTGTGTCGTGGGTAAATAACTCTACTAACACAAATGCAGCAGAGTTGGAACCCACCTCCCTTTGGCCGTCAAAACACGAGTAGCTTTAATGAGTGCGTTTTGAGGTGAAGACTTAGTTCGAGGTGAGGGTGAGCAGAGGTCTGTGTCTCCAGGAAGTTAAAGTAAATAGAGTGTAATGTCCTCTGAAGTGGCAGAAATATGACCGTGTGTGTGTGTTTGTAATTTTGAAGAGCAGATTGGCGAATGCAGGTTTAGTTTTGTGTCAAGAACTGGACCGTTACTGTGTAGACCCAAAGTTTGAAATGTTCAGGTTATATAGCACACATAAGGGCTTCAAAGAATGAACTGTTTGACAGAAGATCCTCCCAGGCTGTGAGGTGGTCGCTGCTACCTGGCCCAGCCTGACCCAGGTGTGACCCGGGTGTGACCCAGATGTGACCTGGGTGTGACCCGGGTGTGACCTGTACCAACAGAGTGTCAGCCAAGAAAAGGACAGTTTCCTTTTTCATCATTACTGCGTGCGTTTTTCATCATAGGAGAAAACAAACTTGCCAAATAAAAGGATTTCTAACAAATTCATCGAGTTGAACAACTGTCAAGTCTGTTCAGCTCAGAACTGTTCTGAAGAGCTGCTCGGGTCGTGTCAGTAATCCTGCTTTTATATCTGCTGCGTGCTGCTTTTCTCTGTTCTGACATTTCGACTGAACAAGTTCATCAGTCCTGAAGTTTTGGCTGTTTTTCAGAGAGCACTGAATACCTGACGTGATGCTTTTACTCTTTGCTGACAGTTTATAGGCTAAAGAAATAAACAGTAATTCCATTATGAGAACTAATGTTTGCATGTGGTTTTACTGTATTTGGTTAAATTCAGAGAACAGGGAAGAGGAAACACTGCATGTCTGTTGGTGACTGTCTGAAACTGTGCCCTCTTTCTGTGCCCTTAAAAGTAAAATGTCTCCTGCACCACCCACATGACAGCGACACAATAGCAGCGCTGTGGTTTTGTTATTGCCGGGTTCATTCTGCCCTCTGCTGGACAGCACTGGTATAAAACACTCCTCCTCACTGGGGGTTGATTCTTGATGGGAAACAGTTCAGTCAGTAATCGCAGACTGGAGACTACATAGCTGTCATTAAACAACTATTCATGTTCTAGTTATGAATCAGTCAATGAACACATCAATAACAAAATCAGATGTGTGTCCAGTTCTCTGTGAGGGAGCTCCACACTTCCCCCTCTGACAGTACGGTGACTTATCTCACTGTCTGTGTGGAAACATGCTTCGGGCTTTACCCAGACATCCATGGAGGGGTCAGCATGGACAGCACATGCCTCCATAACAGAATGCATTCTCAGCAGCAGTACATGTCTCCAACATGTAGATATGGAGGACTAGAAAAGTAGTATGATAGCAACAGCTGGGTGAACATGGTGCAGCACTCGTGGTGTGATGTACATACGGCGTCTACGCGAGGTCGTGTGCACGCGCTGAACATACAGCGTAACCTACATGAACAGAACAAAGTCCTCCAAATGGACTCCAGTGAACTGGAACATTAGAATAATAACAACGACAGCACCTGTGCCTTCCATGGCTGCCTGTGAGGAGAGTTTAATAAATCAATCACCGCTAGAAGCCTGTCTGAAGGCCCCTCGTTAGCCATGCACTGCTAATGAAGCATAAACAAGTTCAGCTAGCCCTGGCCACTGGGAGCTGATTTCACAACCAACAGGATCAGTGAAGCAAGTTAGCAGCGAAGGGAACAATGTTCTCTGATCTGCACCGTCAGAACACTGTGCAGGATTGTTCTGGTGGAGCTCAAACTCTTCTTAACCTGCTCGCTGATGACCAAACTAATGGAACCACTAGTTAACAAAGCGGCACACCGAGGAACCAATGATGCTCCCCGGATGCCGGTCCCTCACTGTTGTGTCGTTTGCATAAATAAATCTTGAGGTGTGTGCTTTTGGTCTTTTGCCTCTAACTTCATGTGAACTGATGGTGCAGCGCTCATGTTCTTGGTACAGTGAGGTACAAAATGAAGAGTGATGTTTCAGAGAAGAGAAAGATCCGCCTTGTTTCTGTGTGTGGGTGTGTGTGTTCATTCACAGTGTGTGTGCTGATGCCATGTGTGTACGCATGCAATAAGTGTCGCCCTGCGGGCACAATAGCCGGCTGTCTGAGGGGCTCTGACATGTCAGGACTGCAGCACCCACGTCCACATTCCCTCCATGCTGGTTGTGGGTGGCGTCTCCGGGCCGAGGCAACAGTTAGTTCTGGGGACAGAAAGAGACAGAAGGGCATGGAAGAGGAGGAAAGATGAAAACCAGGATGGAAGTCTCATCGACAGACAGGTATCCCTCTATGAGTGTGTGAGATTTATTGTTGTTCATGGTCGGAGGAAAGCCAGTCTGCAGTTTTTTGTACAAGTAGAAGCATGTTTAGGGTGAGAGTTGAGTTCCTCTGCTCAGATCTGGAGTGAAGTTCTGCTGCATCATCACCACATGCAGTCTGGATGTGAGCTGATGGATTTACTGTGTATGATGCTCTGCATTAAGTGAACTTTTTAAAATTCTCATTAAATTTCTTCATATATGATATTGAGGTAGGGCTGCAGGTGGCTCGGTGGTTAGAGCCGTTGCCCCACAGCAAGAGGGTCCTCGGTTGGTGTCCCGGTGAGGACACCCGGGATCTTCCTGCGTGGAGTCTCCATGTTCTCCCCGTGCAGCGTGGGTTCTCTCCGGGTTCTCCGGCTTCCTCCCACAGTCCAGAAACATGTTGAGGTTAATTGGTGATTGTAAATTGTCCGTAGGTGTGAATGTGAGTGTGCTTGGTTGTCTGTCTCTAAGTGTAGCCCTGTGATAGACTGGTTACCTGTCCAGGTGAACCTGCCTTCACGCCGAGTCAGCTGGGATAGACTCCAGCCCCCCATGACCCTGGTGAGGATGAAGGTGTAGAGATGATGGATGGATGATAACCTACTGTTTGGTTGCATGTCACACAGGACAGCTTCTCAGCAACTTTCAGTACATTTTCTGAAGTTGCTCCACATCAAACACGATTACTCCTGAAGCTCCAGATGGTTGGCTGATGTTGTGGTGATAATAACACGCCATGGACCACATGCACACGTTACAGTGAGTTCAGTGGACTCACCAGATCTAATCCAGACCTCCATGTGGATGCATGTTCATATCTACAGTGTCTGATACATAATTATACTGATGTTCTGTATCATGATGGAAGGTTTTAGGAGTTTGTGTCTTCCACTGTTTTCACTGATGTTCACAGTTTGTGAAATCAGAGAGGTGTCATTTTATAATCTTCTTCATCATGTTCTTCTCATGCTGACCCTCTGTAGGCACCGAGGCACTGTGGGCGACCCCACTGAGTCACCCCATAGTCTGGAGCTGCAAATACAGTCATGAACAAACGTTTACATCCACTTGTTCAGACCATGTGTGTCTCATGGAGTTTGGAGTTTCCAGCGACTCCTCTAACTCTAAGCAATCATTTTGGTTATTTCATAGGTTTATTACAGGTCTTCTGAGAATATGACAAAATCTGCAGAGTCAAAAATATCCATACAGCTCCTCTAATACTTGTTTAAATGTCCTTTATCCATTTGGCACTTTCATTATGTGTTCACAAGCTTCATGCAAGCTTCTGGTTGTAATTAGATGTATGTTGTCTTTAAGGAAACGAGAAATTACTGATGTTGCCCCTTATTAGTGCTTCTCAGGGGCTCTATTTTACTCTCTGTTGTTTCTGAACCAGTTGTATGAACATTGCTACAGACTAGAGATGGATGAGTTTCAACAGGGATCAGCCTTCACTTACAAACCACTGAAGGGTGACGTGATTAACACCGATCACCTCGTCACAATGAAATGTTCTGCTGGGAAACCTTGGGTCAGGTTCCCTTGATGTGTACCAGCCACCTAAACATTGCTGCAGACCAAACACACTCCCCAGTGCCAGATGTGTGTGTGTGTGGGTGGTACAGTGGTGCTGAATGCTCCTATTGGATTCACACTTTAGGGCTCTGTTACAACCCAGCTCGCTGAAGGGAAGCAACAAAACCAGATGTAATTAGTTTAAAAGTATTATTTATTAACAGAGTTTAACAAAACTGCAAACCGAGGGAAAACAGGGTGTAAAGATGCTCGGTTAACTCAACAAACAAGTAAAAGATCTGATGGAAGTAGCTCACAGCCGACAAAACAGAAGATTAAGTTCACAGAAAAGCAGCTTCCTAAACAGGAATAAATCATATTAATCAGCACAACCAACCCTGTTTCAAGACACTTTACTCAGTGCCTTAAATACGTTTAGCTTCACACATGATAAATTTGATGCACTCAGTCCAGCCGCCCTGACAACTGGGCCGCTCCAAACTAAACAGACCGCCATCACCAGCTGGACCGTCCCATTGGCTCGTCTCCGTCCATCTGCCCTGGCCCGATTGGCGACTGGCGACGGCACACTGCCATTAACATAAAGAATAAAACACAAACACAAAGAAGGAAGGGCCGGCGGCCATAACAGGCTCCGTGGCAACACTTCAGCCAGATACACAAACAAGTTTAAGACGAGAGCCACACCTGCTTGTGTTTTTAGATTTTAAAATGTCACAACAGAATTATAATTGTGAAACTAGGAAATGCACTGGTGCACCATGCTTGTTTGTTCAGACTAAGGGTAAAGTGAGAACCTCTTGTTGTCGGTCCTGTGTGTCTCTCAGTAGTGTCTCGGTACAGGTTTGGGCTCAGACAAGGACTGACCACATGGAACACATGCATGTGTGGTGAGGAGTCAGAGTGTTGAGCTTCAACCTGCCTGAAAGAGAGAGCTCTGCTAAGCTTCTTTAAGACAGTCAACTCTAATTAATTAGAGGCGAATAAGAACAGCCACTCTGTGAATGAACACGTCTGGATTAGCCGAAGACTGAAGTTACTCTCGTTTGGCCCCGCCCCTCAGGCAAAAGGGCATCGGGGTCGGTTGGGCAGGTGGCATCAGGAAGCAGCCGGTCAGTGGGGAACTTAAACTCACTTATTTTTCTAGTTTCACACTCATAGCAACAAAGATATTTTCTGTTTACGACAGCAAGTTCAAACAAACATATTATAAGAATGACATCACTGTTTAACTGCTGCTTTCCTCGTCAGAATGGATAATCACTGATACGATAGGACACCAGCTGGCAATAGCTCAGTCTGAATCATAAATTACTTCTTTGTGTCTTTGTCTGATGCTGGTAGAGATACACAACTGTTAAACCTAAACCTTATCACAGCAGAAATGACATGCCACAGCTGAAAAATCACATCAATAATGTCTTCTTTTCACTTGCTAATCACTTTACTAATGTGGATGCTGGTCCACTGTCATGGCTGACTGGACCACTTTATGGAACTGAACCGTCTTTAATTCAACATGTACTTTGCATGCTGTGAAAAAGTCTATTATGGTAAAGCAGCTACGTATGGTTTGCTGAACAATGTCCTGCCAGCTTTAGTAGTTATCTACACACCAATAAGCCCCAACATTGAAACCACTGACTCCTAGAAAGCAGCAGCCTTCTCAAGCTGGACAGTGACCTCTGCCACAGTAGAGCCGAAGGGCCCAAAGATCTGTGGCTAATGTCTTGGTACCAGACACCACAGAACACCCACAGAGGGTGGGAAGACAGTGGTTGGCGCTGTCACCTCACAGGTTAATTGGTGATTGTAAATAGTCCGTAGGTGTGAATGTGAGTGTGCTTGGTTGTGTCTATATGTAGCCCTGCGATAGACCGGCCTTTAGATGCAGTTTAGACAACCTACAGAGGACAAAGCGGTGTTTAGATAATGGATGTATGGATTTAAATCTACTGTAAACTGCGGCCTTAAAGCAGCTTATACACTCGACCCGCTCGCCGCCGGTCCAGGCACACAGCTCCGGGGGGAGTTGCAGATTAGTGAGTAAAATAGGCGGAGATTTCAAAATTTCCAGCAGAGCGACGCCACCATCCTCTCAAGCGGGAGGCTTTCAGGTGTTGCAAACACTAAAACACTGAAGTTTGCACAGTGCAACTGGATTGAATGGGTTTCAGAGCGCAGTGGCGCCACGTCCTATATGAAAGCAGCTGAGTGTGCATCGTCGCAATCTCTTAAACAGTCCAGACGTATGTTAGATTAACCTGTGATTGTTTTTATTGTCATTAGACATATTCACTGAGTACAGAGTCACTTCGTATAATATAATAAGGAATTTGTATTGGATTTAAAAGAAGAAATGACATGCTTGGAGTAGAACAAGTGGATGGTAGTTGAATGCTATCCAACATACAGTTATAAGAAAGTTTTTAGGGCTGCAACTAACAATTATTCTCTTGATTAATTAATTATACATGTAGTGTAGAAAACACTAGAGGATAGTGACGACAGTTTCCTGTCTGACCAACTCAGCTCTTGAAAAGTGACTGCCTGCTCATTATTTTTCTGTCAGTCAGCTAATCTATTGATTGACTAAAGCTCTAGAGGCCTTGTGGACGCCGTTCTCCTGTGTACACACCACCCACAGTGCTGCTTCTCTCCTAATGTGATTGGAGTTGGCTTGCATTAGGGTTGCTTGTCCTTGAGTGCGTCCAGGAGTTGTCATGCACTGCCTGAAGTCTGTATTTATAGCAGGCCGTCTTAGTGTCTTTTCTTGTCATTGAGACGGAGATCACTGTGTACCTGCTGTTTTGAGGCTGGATTAAGCCTCGGCTGCTGCTTCTGTTTCTTCCTGTGTGTAGAGTCATCGTTCTCCACAGCTCTGTGTGAAGGCCAGTCGCTGCAGGTGGAAGAACAAAGGGGAGGATCTGTAACTTAAGACTAGAAGTGCTTAGCGGGCGTGATTGGTGATCATGAAAGATAAACACGGAGCAACGAGACAAAAGTGCAAGAAAAAGCTATTAGTGCTGGGAAAGAGGAGAGTCAGCGACGGTGTGTGTGAGCAGTGAGGTTATGTGTGTGGGTGTCTGTGTGAGGGACGCCATGGGAGCACTGCTGAGCTGGTTCGCTGCTCGAGTTTCTGCTCTGGTGCTGGACACAGCTGATGCACTGAAGCGCTGGAGAGTGAGTATAAACTCTGACTCTGTGGGATTTTGTTACAGAACTTGTGTGTGTTTGTGTGTGTTGGACTGCAAGGTGGCTCGGTGGTTAGCACCATCGCCTCGCAGCTAGAAGAGGACACCGGTGAGGATCTTTCTGCGTGGGGTCTCCATGTTCTCCCCGTGCAGCGTGGGTTCTCTCCGGGTTCTCCGGCTTCCTCCCACAGTCCAGAAACATGCTGAGGTTAATTGGTGATTGTAAATTGTCCGTAGGTGTGAATGTGAGTGTGCTTGGTTGTCTGTCTCTAAGTGTAGCCCTGTGATAGACTGGTTACCTGTCCAGGTGAACCTGCCTTCACCCTGAGTCAGCTGGGATAGACTCCGCCCCCCATGACCCTGGTGAGGTGTGTGTGTAAATGTGTTTGTGACAAAGAAAGGTTTTGAAGTCTTGAAGTGAAATCAAAAACATGGAAGCGATGGTGATTGTTTCTCTTAAAAAGTTTGAGTAGAAAGTTGCTGCACGTCACTGAAGAGACGAGTTATGAGTGTGTCATGTCTCGTACCAAGTGTTAGGTTTTATTTAGGTTTTTGTCTTGTATTTGTGTTGTCTCGTGGCTTTTATTTTGAAACCTCTTTGCCCTCGTGTTTCAGGACGCTTGCCCTCTCCCCGGTGTTTCCTGTGTCTGATTGTCTACCCAGCCCTGATTGTCTCCACCTGTTCCTCATTACCTTGTGTGTGTATATATAGTCTGCGTCTCCCTTTGTCCTGTGCCAGTTGGTCTTGTCAGTTAGTCAAGCTTCACGTTCTAGCCCTCATTCATGTCCAGGATTTCACCATTCATGTCCCTTGTGGAAACGACCTTCAGGTTTTGTATTTTGTTTGCTACTTTGTGTTCAGCCTTTTTCCTAAATGAAATGTTTGAGTTGTTACTTTGTTTAGAAAGATTGTTAAGTTTTCCTCATTGAGTGATTTTTAGTTTGTATTTCCTCAATTGAGTGATTTTTGGTTCATTATTCTCCTCATTAGAGTGACGCTTTGAGTTTAGGTTTTTATTTGTTGAATGACATTTCTGTTGATACTTTTTGTAAATAAATCAGTTTGAGAACATTTTTGAGTTTTTTGGAGTCGTGCATTTGGGTTCGCCTTTTGTGGTCTTGTCAGAGTGAAGTTAACAATCACAGCTGGACTATCCAGCAAGAGCAGTTTAACATTCAGCGACATCCAAATGCATCAGCTTATGCAATAATCAATTCCATTCGTCAGGTTGCACATTCAACCAGCACGCTTTGCTGCTTTTGTTTTGTTTTTTTTTCTATATTTTTTCTGACTTTGCTGCATTATTGTGCATTTTTGAACTGGTCATGAATTCCCTGCTATGTCTGGCCCAGCAAAACCAAACCTCATCCCGCTCTCGGTCAGTGAAGATTTAGGACTGTAGCTTCTCGAGGATATGAACTGCAGCGTTGCACCGCTTTGATAAATAACTCCAGCCTTTTGCTCTAACAGACAGCTTCTGTGTTGCAGCTGCTGACACGTCCTCCCACAGTTCATCACATGACTTCATCATCTAACTTTGTTTTTTTTCTCTATTACAATTGTGACTTTGTCGTAAATACCAAACTTGACATAAACTTTGCAGGTTTAAATGTTGTATTATATTTGATGTCTCCGTGTTTAGTTCATCAGGGACTGATTGAGGATCAGACTTAAGATTCTTCTCCTCTTCTCCACAGCCCCACGATGCCATCGAAGAATCCCCCAACCCCTGTGAAGGATTAAGCTTAGAGGTGGGGGATTTTGGTGCTAACTCCTTGGAGTGGGGCAAAGGAAACACAGGAGGGGGCGACACATCGGATCAGCATTTTGACTTGTGGCACGGTGACACCCTCTCCACTTTGAGTCCGGACAGAGAAGACTCTCTGGACGCTCTGCTGGAGCTGCAGGACGCCTACAACGTTGGTCGGCGAGCAACAAGGGGCAGCTTGTACGCTGGGCACACCGAAGCCCGACGGAGAGAGTCGGTGTCAGCAAAGGACAGGGAAGCGACAGAGACTCATGCTGGGCGGTCCAGCTGTAGCAGGAGGAAAAGCCCAGAAAACCACGTGGACCCTAACATTTCCTTAAAGCTCAGCACTGGAGACCTGTGCTCAGTTGAGATCCGACCCCATCCAAGTACAGACAGAACAAAACCAGACTTATACCAACAGCAGTCCGATTCATTCGCTGTTTGCTCAGAGACTCAAGTCAAGTGCAGCCCAGAGCCATACAGTTTATGCATACAAAGCCAACACAACACAAACACTCTATCAGACACTCAAGGACTAAAGGTACACGTGAAGCTTGAAGAAAGCAACGGACTGAATGGAGCTACAGACCCAGAAACATGCACGGTACTTATAGATGTCAAAGGGGACAAGGTTGTGGAGACACGGCAACAGCGAAGCACTCGTAAACACAAGACATGGCCCCAAACACGAAACGCAGACATAGAAAATGTAGAAATCTGTAACGTTCAGGATGTAGAAGTGCAGAATCTTGAGCTGCTCAAAACTCACCCCGGAGAGAAACATACAGTTTTAAATAGACGCAATAGTTTCTGTAGCAATGAGCATCACAGACAGAGAGAAAACTTAGCCAGAATCAATAAAGAGAGCAAAATACAAGCTCTAAAAGTGCACAGTGAAGACAAAAGGGACTTGTGTGAAAGTGTGGGAACATATTATATTAGTACACATCACAAAATAGGGAGTAGTTGTAACGAGGACACGTGTAGAGCTGTTAGCAATTTCACTGATGCACAAAAATATGACAACATTTTTACACCAGCACACTCTGAATCTGAGGCAAAACACACAGACTCTCAGTTAGTTACAGAAATTACTGCAAGTTCAAGCATCACAGAAGCACGTGGCTTAAAGACCAGTTGTGCATCTCAGAGCGCAAAGTCAGAGCTGAGAGACACAGTCAATAAACCAACCAATGTGCTGGCACACCAGGTAGATATTTGCTGTGCTCAAGCCCTGCATCAAGAGAGCCCCAATAGGTCAGGGATCCACCCTCAGGTTTGTACTGCTGGAACAAAGCCCCAGGATGAGGCATGGGTGTCCGATGTCTGCCTCCAGCGGGAGCCGTTTGGGTGTGTTGGCACTACAACAGAGGGAGCTAAACCACCTGGGACAGTGAATGAAATCTGCTCCTCCATCACGTTTTCCACTGAGACCACAGCCTGTTTTCCACTGGATACCTGTGCTACTGAGCTGACTGTGTCTCCAAAGGGTTTTAAACAAACCTCGCCTGTCCTGCGGTCAGACTCTGAGAACGAGGAGCTCACTGAGAGGAAACCAGATCAAAAGCAACCTCTGAAAAAATCACAAGCATGGACCCAGGATTCAGTCCCTAATCACTTGGACCAGGGGGGTACTACGATAGATAAACCCACTAATAGGCAGTTCCTTTCTGTGGATGAGCTTTTGGAAAGGGTAGAGTCTGGTTCTGTAGAACTCGGGCTTAGATCAACTGAATTCCACTCTGACACACTTAAGGGGCCCAACGAATGTCTTCCTCGTGACTCGTTTTCGGATAAGCTGCTGTTTTTATCTGGTGACCGAGAAATAGAGGATTCCTCCACTCTGTTATCAGATAACTTTAGAGAAGAGAAGCGGAGGGTGGGATTGCCCTGCTCTCTTGTTCGACATAACAAGGGATGGGAATGGGAGGGTAGTCTGGTTTACCTTGACCGGGACCACATCGTGGAAGCAGTGAGTAACAACAAACTTGGCGTAACAGAGCGCTCTGAGAAAAATGAACTAAGGTTTTGCAAAAGTGAATTGCACATTGCAAGTGGTCCTGGTGCCTATTTTACTCAGTCTCTGCCTGTTAAGAAAGAAAAAACATCAACAAATCCTTCTGCTACTAAGCCGATTGAAGACAATTGCGTAGAACACCAGCAAAACCTTACCAACGTACAAACCTCTGTCGGCTCAACTTCTGGTAATTGTAAGAAGGATCAAGTGGGTGTGAGGATACCTGAACCTCCTTGTGGCCTAAAATCCTCTCTGCTGTCAGACTCCAATAATAACACCAAGGCCACCATAAAAAGGGTGCCGAGAGGGGAGAGTGGTGGCTGTTTCTCAGAGGGTGCCCAGAACAACTGCAAAAGTAATAGGAAACTAATTTGCCCCTTGGTTGAACCATTGAAAGGTGTGACCCTAGACCTTTTGGAATATGTAGACAAGCCCCAGGAAGATTCTGACATCTCCCTGTCTTCTTGTAACCACAGACCCAACTGTGAAAGCAAGGGCTTTGAATCTGGGCTGGGAAACGATCTTGATAGCCAGTGTATATTAGGTGTGTGCCATGAAGATGACCTGGAAAAACTAAAGATAGAGAAGAGAATAAAGGCTAACATTGCTGCAGAAAGTCTAGACTGTTATAACTCAGAACAAATTGGAGGCTTTAAATCCTTAGTGTCAAGTTCACAATCGGTCAGTGAATTTGAAAAAGAAAAACACTATTTTAGCCAATCAGGAGATCATAGCTTACCCAGCAAGAGAGACATCTCATCCAAACCATTGGAGGACGTTACAGTTGAATACAGACAGGACACACAGGTCAGCTTGCAAGCTCAACAGCAGGAAACAAAGGTAACAAGATTCTCACATCCTGATGCCTGCCTCAACCTACTTGTTGGTAGTGGTTTAGATGCAGTTCTGGAGGCTGAACAATCAATGGAAAACTGTGGCTCAACAGAGTATAATGTAGAAACAGAAAGAAAGAAAGAAGGTGAAACCATGAGGTTTGCTGAAGAAGTTCAGGATATTGTTGACCTTTCAGGGGATATGTCCAATCCTAGGCTTGCACCCCAACAGACTGAACAAAAAGGAGAATCTTTAACTTCTCCTGAGTTAGACCCTGAGGGGAACCCAGTAGCACATACCCTATGCAGTAGTAGTGAAAAGTGCTGGAGACCTGCCTATGATGCAGTGTCTTACACGTCAACCAGCAGCACCTGTGATGAGTTGGAGGATCCTGCTGTTTCAGGCAGAAATGGGAATTTTGACAAAGTGTCCAAGACAACAAAATCAAAAGGCAGTCAGATAGGACATAAGACCTCTAAGTTTTCTATGTTTGCTAAAATGCCTTCTTTTAAAAAGACAAAAAGCTCAAAGGGGTCCACAAGTGAGGAGGTAACTTCATCAGATAGAGGCGACGAGGACTTTCTGTCTGAGCAAGGGGCACAGAGTGTCACTTCAGATGGGGAAGTTTTCATCAAGAGTGACATCATTAAGCAAACAGCCCACCAGGAATTTTCCTCAGTGCATTATGAGATAGAAGAAGAAGACCTTGACTTCCTGCCCTCTACTCCCCACACTGGCCATCTCCATCACCTAGTCCACCAAGGAAGTGGTTGGGATGATAATGGAGGACTCAGCCCGGACAACCCCTTTCTTGGAAATGTCCATTCATCTACTGGGCAGAGCAACAAGAGGACCAAGAGCATCGACAGTTTAAACATCCGCATGCGTTTTGCACAAGCACACAAGTCCCTTTCCAGTCTGTTTGAGTCCCGTTGGATGGACAAGGGAAATGAAGAGCCAGCCACTGTGAGCACTGATCTGGATTCGGGTAAAGCCAAACAGTCGTGGAGAAAGCTCAGAAAGACCAAGGAGGCGGAGCTGCTGAAACGAGCTTTTTCACTGCCAGATGGGGAAAGCGGCACAACAACGTTTGAGCAGGAGCATCATCAAGACTTTTTGTCCTCTCCACCCTTGGACCGGCTCAGCAACCCAGGATCACCATCCCCCCTCAGAACCCTTCGCCACACTGATCCCATCTCTAAGCGGGCAGTTCCACAAAGGCATGGAAAGGAAAACTCCAGTGGATGTAAATCTGAGGGGCAGACAAGAAAATGTTCACCCAATAGTTTACCTGCACCAACATGCATGTCTGATCAACCTCCCTTTTCAAATGTTTCCGCTGTCCCTGTTTCACCTTTGAGCCCCCACCCCCTAACAACAGTTGATAATCAGCATGTGCTGTCCTGGACGAGGTCCCGCCCAGTGGCCAGTGGCCACCTGACTGAGAACCCCCTAAGACCAATAAGCCCTAAACCAAACAGCCCTAGACCAGCAGCCCTGCACAAAAGTTTTTGCTACCCTCATTCACCAAGGCCCACTTCTGTCTCTCCCATCATTCTGGGTCAGTCAGTCAGCGTGGAAGGATTGACAGAACCCCCAGGAAGACCTAAGTCCCTAAAACCTACAGCTAGCCCGCTTGGTCTCAGTCTTAGCCCTCTGGATGCAGCCGAGGGCAGAATAGACAGCATGTCACACATCAGCCTGTATACCATCGGTTCCATCAATGAACTGGAGGTAAGAAAAAAAAATCACTGTCATACACAAAAGCAGATTTTTGTAAAATATCAGAAGAAATGCGTGACATCTTTATAAAAACACTATCATCTTAATCAGCCCCAGACATGTTTTCAAGGGATCACAATCAAATTTCTGCGCTGTACACTTAAATGCTGTAAATACCCGTCTTCTTCTTCTTCTTCTTCTTCTTCTTCTTCTTCTTCTTCTTCTTCTTCTGTATCTTCAACATCACCATAAAGCTGTGGAGATGAAAGAGGCATTACTCAGACCTCAGTCAGGAAACTGATAGGGCCCTGGCTGCTTGGGAAACATGTTTGACTTCTGCCTGTAACTTACACTTCACTAACCCTGATTTGGAATTTAAAAAAAACAAAACAAAACAAAACAAAAAAAACACCCCAGAACAACCACCGCTAGTAAACTCTAGTGTTGGCATGATTTCCATACTGTAAGTGACCTGGCTGCTGTCGCCCTGACTTTCTACCAGTTTCTACAATTGTCCTGCAATGAACAGCCAGATCTGGATAACTTCAGAACTAGCACCACCTTGTGGCCTCCTCCCATGTGGTACAAAACAGAATAGCCCTACAAAGCTGGTTGCTTCAACACAAGGGTTTTCCTAAATGAGACACCCACTCAGTACCACCAGCAGACTAATTACACCATCAGAGTTGGTTGTGTGGGTAATGTTTTAAAAAACATTTTCTATTCAGTAATGTAACCGAGAGTGAGATCTATTTTTGAAGAGAGACGTGAGAAGATGACACATTTCTAATCAGTCATAATTAGACAAGCACACAATCAGCATGCTGCACAACTAAGACGAGATAAACACGAGACATAACAGATGCACGAGTCACATAAATCAGTGAACAAAAGCAATTACAAGAACCATAAGAATACCCGATAACAATGCTGTAAAGTCTCCAGGGAATGTAAAAGACTCTAGCCTAATGGAAACTTGCAGAGCATTTCATTTAAAATGTGCATCGTACCAGTTCTGCCAACGTGAGTGGTGATGTGGGACATCGAAGGTGAAGTAGTTACCGGATCATATAGTGTACATATTCCTTACTGTTTATAAAGCTTTGCAAGAGTGATGTGAGTTGGCTAATATCCAGAGGTTTGATGGCAGGACAGTCACTGGTGGAAGTAAACAAAACACTATGAACCATTTTCTCTGCATTTACAGTTGAAACCAGAAGTTTACATACACTGGTATAAAATAGAAGCTAAACTGAGGGAAAACCAGAGTGAAATCAGAAAAGGGACAAAATTACACAAACCTCTACAAAACTCTAAATGTACACCTATAGGGGGAAACCTCAGGTGACTAATGTGAATAAACTAAAACTAGAACAACAAAACAGGGATGCTCACGGGGCTGGGGACCAAACTAGAGGGGAAGGCTGGTTTTGGGGATGCAGACTGTAACAGGTAGAGCTGGAACCAAACATCCAAATATTCGGTCGCTGTGGTGTCCGGATATTAGTTTTGAGATTCGGATATTCGCCTCAACAAACTTGTTACTTTAAGAAATGAAAAAAAGCTGTTTAAATGCTGCACATCTTCTGACAAAGGTGCATATTAATTTAAAGAGTTTTAGCATGTGAAGTGTAATTACAAACACTGTGATTGGCTGCTGTGTCTGAGAGTTCTCCAGGTTTACTGTGAGACTTCTTGCTGCTTCTTGGGCAACATGGTTGTGTTTAAGATGTTCAAACAAATCGCACTTTCCTTTACTTTCTTTTTTTTTTTTTAAATACTTAAGTCAAAGTGTCCTCTACCATCTATTCCTTTTCTGCTCCTGTAACTGTTTCTGTTTCTTTAATACGGGGCTAATTTTTGCTCTTGTCCTTATCCCTGATAGCTGCTAGCTATGAGGGAGCATGCTCTGTTAAACACACTCTAGCCGACAGCAGCTGCTTGTTGTTTATTAGTTAGATAATCTTCCTTAGATGACTGGTATAGATAAGTAAAACCATGTCAGTTAGACAATTAGTCAGTCTGTTTGATTAATAGCTTGCTCTACCTTGAAGTGTACAAAATGAGCATATTTGATACATTTAATAAAATGGAAGTGTACTCAATACCCTTTGAATGTAATTTCGCTTTTCAGCGCTTTTTTTGTTATGTTATGAGTTTTTTAAAAAGTCTGGTTATGTGTAGATATGGTGGCTGGAAAGTGCAAAACACTTTTACAAGTAAAATCAACCGGAAAGGGAATGTACCATCTCTGGGACTGAACCAGAAGTGGTAACGGGAAGCGGCCAATCAGAGTTGTTGTTGTTGTCATTTATGGAGTTCATGGTGACCCAACATGGACAGCGACCGAGTGATGTTTTGCCTGTTCTGTGGCACAGCTGATAAACGCAGTTTTCTGGTCCATGCCCCTTAGAAATTCTAAAGACCGACCATACGACAAACAAAAACGCGTTAATCGGCTCAAGTAAAAACGGGCTAAACAGCACTCTGTTGCTGTCCATGTTGGGTCACCATGAACTCCATAAATGACAACAACAACTCTTGATTGGCCGCTCCCCGTTACCACTTCTGGTTCAAACACAGAGTCGGTACGTTCCCCTTCTGGTTGACTTGTGTTTTGCACTTCTGGCCACTGTACGTAGAACCCTGTAGAACGGACCATTTTGGAATCAGAACAAAAGAACGACTGTAAAGATAAAGAAAAGACCAACAAAGCAGCACAGTGAAGGCAGTTTGGGGTAATAAATCTGATCCTTGCTGTGTAAATACCCCTTGCATGTAAAATGCATAAACTGATGACCTGATAGCATAAAGGGTTGGAACTGACAATCTGGTTCTGGTTCTGTGTTGATCCTCCTGGTGCATCATGCAGCACTGACAGTACTGACTGCCTGCTTGTCCTGCATCTGCAGGAACTACCAAAGTAGAGTTCCAGGTTGTGTGCTTCATAGGCTTTGGTGTAGAAAACATGACTGTGACTAACAAGGTAACTGTGCACTCAGAAGGCCACACGAAACAGCCGGCGAGCCGCGAGCCGGTCCAGAGCAAGGAGGCTGCTGGAGGCCATGGATGAGGGGAAGGCCTCTGTGGTTTATGGTGGGCTGAGGACTGGCTGCTGGGTGGATGTGAGCCGTGATGGAGGTGGCCAGGAGCAAAGGCCAAAGTGTTCAGATGATTTCTGGGTTGAAGAGGAAAAGAAATACAAACACAAACTGGCCAGAGCCATCAGGGGGAGTGTGGGCCAACTCGACACACTGTTATCTGAAGACCTGGGAAAAGTAAGACGCCACCGCGGTGCTGCCAGCTGCTAAAACCAACATCCAGACTCTGGAAGCCATTATAATCCTGATCTTCTTCCACCTCTGCCTCATTTCTAACTCCTCCTGTTGTTCCTAGACAATCTGTTTCTCTGGTGACAGTTTTTCATCAATACGAAGCCTGGATGTTTCTGTCCAGTCTTTACTTCCTGTTTTCTGCCTTCTGGTCTGTTTTTTCCTCTCTTTAGTTTGCACTTAGATTCATGGATGCATTTGGTTCTTTAACTCTCATGTAGTTGAGTCCAGTTAGTGAAAGCTTAATGAATGCATAGTATAAAGATTTATGATGACACCATTGATCTGACATAGTGCTCCATCCCCACAGACAGATGTCACCTTGGGAACCACTGAGACCTTCCAGGGAATGCCCCTGAAGGCCCACTGCTTCTCCCAGAGCACCCCCGTCGGTCTCGACTGCCTGGGCTGGAAAAGAAGCGTCTCCCTGTCATGTGAGTGTCTCCTCTTATTTAGACTCTACACTCTTCAGATTCAGTGCGAGTTGTTTGTTTGTTCACCGGCTGTTGGAGCGTTTGAACCTGTGACACTCTGGTTATTCGATGAGGATGTTTCTAAGCAAAACTATGTTTATTTATTTCATCATTCCCACCGTTTGTCTTTGAGTTGCTTAAATAAGGACAGTATGCTCCTCTTCGTCTTTTTAGAGTTGGTTTTCATAATGTACACGTGTGGCTGAATTACTCTGGTAAGACAATTTGCAATTAGAGAGTAATTTTGAAGAATCTCGTGTCTGCTGACTGAACTCACATATTCACAGATATGCACATATGAAATAGGCAACAGTGTAGAGTTACACCTGATCCGCTTTAGAGGATTGTTTTCATAGAATACGATAATATAATATAATATAATATAATATAATATAATATAATTTGGATGAACAGTGATGAGTTTTCAGGATAGTACAATTCACACAAAAACATGGAACAGATAAAACACTCTCCACAATGAGTCCAACATGTGCAACCACCTCCGTTTTTTTCTTTGTCATTTTCTTTTGGTACGTAAACACAGCTGAGCAAGTGGCGTGGATGTGGCAGGAACCTCTGACTTGTACTGCCGTTAATGGTTAAGGTTTGAATTAAAGCCCAGTAGTCGCTGGAGGTACATCAGATGTGTATGTTCTATGTGTAGCCTCCAGTTTACTGTAGGCGATCGTGGTCATGATGTGACATGACTGATACCAGACAAGAACAACATTTTAGTGGAGGGAGGTAAACTGTCACATGTGCATGCCACTATGGGGCACTTGACATAATGAGGGCAAAACTTGACAGTGTTAGAGAGAGAAGCCCAACACTTCCCTTTCATACAGGCTGAATATAATATCAGTTATAGTATTTTAATGACCTGAACCACTCCTCTACCCTGATCATGAAACATTTGTTAAGTTATGCAGTTTGTCCTCGGCACGTCCATCCATCCATCCATCCATCCATCCATCCATCCATCCATCCATCCATCCATCCACATCATCATCATCAT
>NW_007579166.1:115633-118584 GCF_000690725.1 Stegastes partitus
TCGTGTGCACAAGCATGACTGTGCATGGAGCAGTGTTGTCTACAGTATTGTGGAAATTGTAGAATAGTATCGTGTGGATCAGTTTAAGGCATTGTCTTGTTTCTCATGTACAGAGCCAGCTGTGTACAAACACCACATTTTAGAGGACATCTTGCAGACCATAAGGACTTATTAACAGAATTTCTCAAAAACTGTGTTGGGTGAGAATCACTGACTCAACCGTCACTGTCTCAGGGAAATGACTTCTGGATTCAGCCATTGCTCATTCACTGACCGTAACTCTAAGAGTGTCACAGTTCTTACATACATAACAAATAAGGCACAAGTTAAGCTGTAGAGAAGAAGTTGTGAATAAAAGGTCACATATACTTGTACAGACCCTGTATATCGTGGCAGCCTTGAGTGTCCTATGACTCCTATAACTCCATTTTTTAAATGATGGAATCCCTGAATCACAAAACAACAGTTGTGCATTTTGGTTCTTTTATTGATTTATTTGAGGTCTTCCTAAAATCTGCAGAGTTAAAAATAGACATACAGCAATGCCAGTATTTGGTTAAACATGTCCTGGTCATTTTCACCTCTACCTGCTTTTGGTGGCCGTCCACAAGCTTCAGCAAGTTTGTTGTTCGTATCTTTGTCCTCGCTGGCTTTCTGACACAGACTTGTTTCTTCGTCACAGTCCACAGGTTCTTGATGGGGTTTAAGTCAAGGCTTTAGGAAAACCAGTCTAAAACCTTAGTTGTAGCCTGATTTCACCACTTCTATACCATGTTTGATGTGTGTTTTAGGTCATTGTGTTGTTGGAACACCCAACCTTCTGGCTGATGATTCTAAGTTTTCTTTCTTCGTTATTTCGTTCATTTTGTGTAATGAGCAGCTCCACTGGCAGCCACAGCGATACCATTACCAAGCCTGACAGCAGTCGTGGTGTTCCTGGTGTCTCCTCTAAACATATTCTTGGTCATTGTTTCCAAATTGCTCAATTTTTGTGTCATCTGGCCACAGAGCTCTCCTCCAGAATGCCTGTTCTTTGTCTGTGTAATCAGCAGTGAACGTCAGTGGAGCCCTGAAGTGCTGCTTCTGGACGAAGGACTTCCTTTTTGCATGACTTGCTTGTCTCTCAGCCCTTGGCAATGCAGAACATGCTTAACTGTGGGCACTGATAACTGTGTTCCAGCAGCTCCTAATTCATAGCAGAACTGCTTTCAGGTGATTCTTGGATGACTCCTGATCATCCTGACCAGTCGTCTCTCAGCTTGTGTTTTCTTCCTGATCGTAGCAGTGGCAAAACTGTGCCATGCACTTTATACTGAGAAACAATTAACAACAACAACAATCGGGCTTTTCTAGGCGCTCAAAGACTCAAAAGACACAACCACCATGACACAGGTTGGAATCGAACCGCCGACCCTCCGATCACTGGCCGACTCGTATGATGTGATAGGTACGATGTGGTGTGCTGTTTCCTGTCCTGCATGTTTTCTGGGCTTTTCAGCTTCTGCTTGAAGGACAGAAACGTTTTTCTCTTAGTGTGTGTGTGTGTGTGTGTGTGTGTGTGTGTGTGTGCGCACTATGCTAAGATAATATCTAACATTGCTGTCTTAGTGTCACCATCAGCGTTTTTGTTTCACTCCGTTCTGCTGCCGTTCTTATCGCCGTGACATTTGCACAAGTCGTGCATGTGAGCTGATGGAGCAAAACACTGAGCTGTGACACACGAGCATCGTTCTGAGGAAGATTATAGGGCAGGAAACAGTCACAGTGGGACTGAGTCGTTTAGCAATTATTTCTTATCTTTGCCTCTTGTGATGTCTGTCAATGAAGATAGTTTGGGTTGGATCTGATATGAATACAGCAGAATGTGTTGTCAACAACAGTTAATTCAGAAGAAATATAATTCCAAAGAAAACTGCTCTCCTCTGTTTCTACAAAGTGATGTTATTTTTTAAAAATAGACTTAATTCAATCCCCGTTTTCATCCTGGGTTGAAAGTAGAATTCTCAGAAATGACCCACAAAAAATTTAAAACTATCTGACTTTGAACTGATATGCCTTCCACATTTTCAAATTGCTGAATTCGTAGCTTTCTATGATGGCAAACTGTTTACGTGTGTCTTTACTTATTAATGATCAAGTTTCCTTTTTGTTGTTGTTGTTTTTTTTTAATAGAATAAATACAATAGAAACACTTTATTTATCCCAGACCTGGGAAATTACTTCAATACCGCAGCGAAAAAGAAAAACACTCAATCACAACAAGAAAAGGATAAAATTAAATACCACTAAAAAATAAACTAACTGTACAAAACAAGCGTGTTACAGAACAGAGAGCTGCTCTCTGCCAGGCAGAGTACAGTCATTTTAAATTATATATCTGATTTATTTTCCAGAACAAACAACTGCAGAGCATGCCATTATTTATACACACTAGTGCCAGAACGGCATCGTTATAAGTTCACCCAGATGTTGAGCATCAGCCTGAGCGTCCTCCCCCGCTGTCATAATGAATCCTTATTATTCCTTTTTTCAACAATAAGACCTGGACTGTGCTTCTCCTTCTTCTGGCATAGTGGTGTGATGTCCGTTTGGTTGTTAGGAGTCATTTTCAGGAATATGTTCATAAAAATTGATTGATATTGATAAAAATTCTGAAGCATAATACCGGCATCCACCTTCAGAATCACACGCCGTGACTTCCTGCAGCTGATCTGGAAGCCAGCACAGAGCGTGACATGTGTGTGTTTGTTTTTGTGTGTTTTGGAGGCTGAGGGGAGGGAGGGGGAGGATGGACGGAGGGAGAGGGGAGGGCTGATTCTTTTCAGCCTGCGCCCTAATGGATGCTGCGCCATTAGTAAGCCATCCACGCTAGCAGGCAGGCGATCGGTCGACCGGCACAAACCCCCCTGCAGGAACCCCACTGATGTCAGCCTGGAAACAGAGAGAGAGAG